>NC_141603.1:13148613-13313613 GCF_047967505.1 Dipteris shenzhenensis | reverse complement strand
TCATATATTTTGCACTTATGAGAGTCCTCCATCCATAAGAGAAAGGATCCTCCTATTGTGGTGTCTGTTTTATCAAAATAGAAAGCTAAGATGTATATTGGACTATGAAGAGTGCAAAAATACGAGGGAGATAAAGATAAGTGAAAATTATTACTGTACCTGCAATGGCATTGGGTGAGCTGAGTCTAACATCTTTAACTTTGGATCACGGAGGTCCAATGCATCCGTTAGTCTTTTGAGATAAATGCAATGGGAATGAAAAGCAACAAATTATAAAATTCATACTTTTGCAGTAAATGCGATATGGCTGACTTTTCAAGAGAAAACTTTAAAATTGCATTTTAGAGCAAAAGTATAGGCAATGACTGACTTACAATTCTAAATCGTGGTGGGTACCTTTATGGAGTTGAATGTATAGCATAGCTTTTGCTGTACATCTATATGTACCAAACTCCAATGATTGCTACAAGAGAAACAAATAACATGAGGGGATTAGCCCAAGAGGGTGTAAATTTAATCAAGCTTTTGACCACCGCTCTACATGGTTGACTCTCAGAAGCTTCCCAAAAGAAGAACATATTATAAAAAATGCTTCTTCCATGAAGAAACCCTATCTGTATATCATGAATAAGATCAAGGAGTAAGGGATGCAATCGCAAGCAGATTGCTTTCACCAGGATTTTATAACAAGTGCCCAATAGAGTGATGGGTTTCCACTATGACACTAAATTTTTGCACATCACTTTTGGGATTAAATGTATGAGACCCTCCATAAGTGACCAAGGAATCTTAAGTCCCAAACACCTTGCATGGCTAAGGTGATGTGATCCCCAATCATATCCCAAAAGGTCAAGAAAAAGGAGGGTTTAAGCGCATCTAAACCTTGGCACTTACCCTTATGAAATGCAAGAAGAGCAGTCTTGAATTCTAGATTGGTAAAAGGTGCATCAAGAGAGAGTTTCATATCTAGACTCTGTTGGGATATCTCAAGGTGTATGCCTCAGGCACACCTTATGTTTCTATGTGTGAGTGCTAGAGGCACAGTTAGGTGCCCACAAGCACAGTTAGGTGGTGGAAAAGCCACATAGGATGATTGAGTGAATCTAGGAGCAGATTGAGGAGATGATTGTGGAGCTTTGAGGTCATCAGTGATGTCAGTGACCTTGTATGAGGTGCCTACTTAAGGACCTCTTTCTTCTTCATTCTATAAGCAAGTATTCTGATTTTGTGTCCACTCTCCTCTTTCCTTTCAGTATTCCAACATGGTATCAGAGCCCTTTGATCCCCCTTGAGCCCATTTCTGCCACATCATCATCTTCTTCTTCATCTTCTTCTTCTCCATTTTCCTCTTTCTTCCCAAAATCTTTGAGAGCTTGGTTCTCCATCTACAAACAGCCATTGCCCAAACCCTCTGAGCTGGAAACTCCTCTAGTATGGGCGAACTTCCACCTGCAAGCAATTGAAAAAAAAACGTCTGTGGTGGTTGCCATTCTCCAAACAGCGAATTTCTTCTGTTGCTCAATACTCCCTGCCTGCTCCGCCATTGCCTGAGCCCTCTTAGGAGTAGATGGGCGACCTCAAGACAAAGATTTTGAGCCATTTTCCAGGTCATTTGGTTTAGTAACGAGGGAGAAATCGTCAAAACTCAGTTTCAGCCTGTAGCAACTCTCCCGGGCAAAAGTGCGCACCATTTCGTCCAACCTCTGTGCTGGACCTTCTCTGGTATATGAGCTTTCTTTTGTTTCAGAAAGCCCTCTTTTCCTTGCTTTGAAGAGTGAGCTACAAGCCCTCCAAGTTCAGCTTTTCAATTTTGACAGTTTTGGACAAGTTTTTGAAGATGATGCTACATAAAATGCTACTCTAGCATTTCTGGTTTTTTTGAAGCTTTCAAGAACTTCAGTACAAGTGTGGATTCAGTTTTGTTTTGACTTGCTAGACCTGGTTTTGATTGGAAAGTGTTTATTTCACCCACTTCTATGAAGCATGTAAAAGGAAGCATCATTGTTTGAAATCTAGTCACTACTATTGCTCATACTTTGGAAGTATTTCAGTTATATTTTTGCCTTGTAAGAGAGATAGACACTGCCCAATATCTGGGTTAGACCCTCTCATGGCTACCTTATATAATCTTGAGAAGTTCAATGGAAAGGGCTTCCATACTTGGCAAATGAAGGTGAAATTTGCATTGATGCGGGAGAACTTATGGGGACTTGTCAAACCTACTCCTACCTCTTCTTCTACGGCCTCTAATGCTGGACAATCTTCAACTCTGACACGACCGGCAAGGGATCCAGCAAGAGAAGAAAAAGCATATGGTATAATTACTTTAGCTTTGGGTGATGATAACATACATCATATCTCTGACTTGGAGTCTCCTTCGGAAGCTTGGCAGAAGCTAGACTTGATTTTTGGTGCAAGCTCTCACATTTCTAAACTATCACTTAAAATCTCTTTCTTTGAATTAAAGATGGCAAGTGATACTACTTTAGCTGCTCATGTCAACTATATGCGGAGTCTTATGACTCAATTAGCTTCTATCAACTCTCCTATCACCCCTGATGATGCTATGGCAGTGTTACTTAAGAGTATGCCTGAAAGTTTTGATCACATTGTTAGCACTTTGAAGAATCTTCCCAATCCTAACCTTGAAGGCATTATCTCAGCTCTCCAAGAAGAAGAAAGACATATGGAGCTAAGGAAAGGCAATGACACTACTTATGTTATGAAATTCCAGAAGGGCAAGTATACTCCTTGCAATCACTGTGGAAAGACAAATCACCTTTCAAAGGACTGCTTCAAAGTTAATCCATGCAAGCACTGTGGCAAAAACAACCATAGTGAGAAGTTTTGCAGAGCCAAAGCAAAGACAGAAAATGCAAATCTACTTACAGTGAATGAGCCTCCACAAGATGAGGCATCCTTTGAAGATTATGCATTTTAAACTCATCTCTATGTATGCTCCAGATCTCTCTTTTATGTCAAGGTACTCAGCCTGGATAGTCCTCCAAAATGAATGAAAATAAACTATTGTGTTTTGTGTGTTTTGTAAACACCTCTGATCACCTTATGATGTAGGCCATGTGTATGTTTTGTTCCATGGTACCTCCTGCAGACATTGTGTGCATGTACATGCAGGGGAGATAACCATTGGAAGGTCTGTTTGTATCCCTTTCTGTTTACCTTACACCCAAGGGAACCCTTGCTAGCATGAGAACCTAGCCATAGATTAATCCTTGACCACCATGAGATGGCATGAGAAACTATGAGACTAGATGTATCCTTGACATAGCCTGAGGCATTTCCTTGAGGGGGGGTTTGTTGGGATATCTCAAGGTGTATGCCTCAGGCACACCTTATGTTTCTATGTGTGAGTGCTAGAGGCACAGTTAGGTGCCCACAAGCATAGTTAGGTGGTGGAAAAGCCACATAGGATGATTGAGTGAATCTAGGAGCAGATTGAGGAGATGATTGTGGAGCTTTGAGGTCATCAGTGATGTCAGTGACCTTGTATGAGGTGCCTACTTAAGGACCTCTTTCTTCTTCATTCTATAAGCAAGTATTCTAATTTTGTGTCCACTCTCCTCTTTCCTTTCAGTATTCCAACAGACTCACCAACCTAGGGATACACTACTAAATGACCTGTCTGGCATCATCTGCAGCCACACTACTAGGATCTGTTGAAAGAAGGCAGGCATAAAAATCTGTAGCTATGTGCATGATGGCATCTGGATCTAACTGCAAAAGTCCTTTTGAGTTAATAAGTTGAGAGACACTCTCTCTACTATGTCTGGGGACATGAGTAGAGAAGAACTTCTTATTGACTCTACCTCCCATCTGTATCTAGAAGGACTCTTGTGCATGAAAGGCAAACTCTGCTCTGTGATCCAACAAAATCTGCTGATGAGTCCTTGCTATAGCAAGGTGCTCCCGAATCCAAGCATCAAGTGGCCTCTTCTACTCTTCCTTCTACAAGGCTTCCTATTACTGTGGGAACACCAATCTCTCGCCTGAGAATCTCACGTCTCCTGGTACTATCAATTAGATGATAAAAGTCGCTAATATCAGAGAGAGTTGTTGCCATATATGAAGGGGATGGTACTCCACCCTACACATGAGAAACACAAATTTGCAAAGCTACCTCTAAGACGTCCTCCTCTTCATAAAGGGTATCAAGAATCCTAATGTTGGCAAAAATTCCTTTTAAATGTGGCTTGAAAATCATTAGAACTACCAAAAAGTGATCTGAAGTGGAAACCCCAAGGGCAATGCAAGCTGATAGGCCAATCATCAACATAAAATCAATCAATCCATCATGCATCTATGGCCTCCTATTTGACCAAGAAAAAAGGAGTGACTTTGACTGAGTGTGAAAAGCATCGTCAAGCCAAACATCTTTGCCACACTAAAACTGAAGAGGAAGGCATCCCATGCTACCCTATCCAAAGAATGGATGCCACCCTCTCTGCCCCCTTTTTTATCTGAGGGTAACTTTACCATGTTGAAGTCCGCTCCTATGACCCATGAATCTATAATGGGGGCCCAAGAGAGCAACTCGCTCCAAAATAGTACACAATCCCCTCTGTTATTAGGGGCATAAACGATGAGGAATCCAACCTTGCAACCCCTAATTAAAAGAAGAACCCATTGGGTTCTAGAGGGTAAGATCATACCATATTCGACAACCAAGGGGGAAAAGAATATGAAACTAAAATTCAAGTACCTTCCCTAGTACCAAAGGTAGGTGACCAAAAGTTGTGACCTAAAAGTAGCTTGCCTGAATTTGTACAATCATTGGCATCTAGTTTGTGCTCCTGCAAGAGTTAAACATCAATAAAACCACCAGCAACACCTGGATGAAGCTGATTCTGAATCAGCTATCTACGGTGGTGATGAGGGATGCCACTAAGGCCCTGTATGTTCCAACTAACAATCCTGATCGACGGGAGGATGTAGAATGGAACATCTTACCCGATCTAGTGGCAGAAACAAACCCCTCAATAGGGGAAGACCTCCCGCTCAAAGAGCAAGGGATGGAACCAAGAGGCAGAAAATCGTTAGGAGAAAACATCCTACCACTTGAAAGAAGATGGCACCCTATCAATAGGAATCCCAATCACTGCCTCAACAAAAGTACACGGTACAAAGTCCTCCTCGTGGAAATCTACCAGGGCTGAAAAGTAGTTCTTGTGAATTAGGCTTGACACATTGGTGTAGAGGATCCCTTCAGAGGGAAATGGATCAACAAGGTACTCAATCCCCTTTCATCTATCTAAGAGGGAAGCTGTAGACTACTCCTGAGAACCCTGTGTCTGAAAAGCTACAAAGGCCCCTCCAACTAGAGAATGTGTGAGGTTAGGGAGAGGGGCAACCTCTGGGTCTAGGTGAGAGGCTGCAACTATGGCTACAACTATAGCTGAAGCATCCTGGACTGTGTGAGGTGCAACACTGGGAACAACCAAAATGGGAGACTCCAAAGCTCCTAAGGAGGTGAGCAGGGCAGTGACCTCTTGAACTATTAGGGGTGGAGGCTACTTACAAACTGGAACCTGACGTAGTGCTGCAAGTGTCGTTGGGGGATGTGAGGAATTGGAGGCAAGAGGTGACAATACCAAAGGGGCTCTCTATGGAGGAGGAGCGCTCTATTGTGGAGGAGCATTACCACTACCTTGTCTAGGTCAAGGAGCAAGCATAGGAGCTGTCCCACCCCCATGTCAAGGCCAAAGGGGAGCTACTATACCAAAAAGCTTTTTGGGCCTTTTCTTCTTCCTAAGGCAATGCCTAGCAAAATGCCCAAGGGCCCTACAGATCCTATACTGGTCCAATGTCAATGGGGTCTCCAAATAGCTAGAAAACACCCACACATATCCACACTTGGCAATGGTAGTGCCAGGGTTGGACTTATGTCTGACTAACGTCAAAAACATGGAGTAGATAAGGATAACTGTCATCCAGCTATTATTCGTGGGCAGTGTACCAACCGTGAAGCTAACAAGTCGGTGACATAAATGCACAACGGTCACCCTCGCATATTGCGAGTGGAGCTCGATATCTCAACACTGGCAACAATGGGATCTGGTTCCTCTCTATGTCTTCCTTGTAGCTATCATGCAGCTCTGTTCCTCTTGCATTTTGGGCTTTGCATCTTCAAAATCTGCAGTAGGAGCCAAGGCCTGGTTGAGGAGAGCAAAGAATTATGTATCCTGATATTTGTCATCTTTCAAAGGAGCATGTTTAGCAGACAATTGTGTCGACTGGCCTTGCTCTATTTCATCTGGTTTCCCAAGCTCTATTGGCAGCTCTAAAATTTTTGTGTCACCATCCAATGGCATATGATTAAGTTTAGCATTCTGAGTTGCAGCTTCAAGGGCTTCCAACTCCTGTGCCATAATCTCATAGGCATAAGCAGCAGAGGCAAATGCCTCATATGGTCGATGTGCAATAACAAACAAGTGGTTCTTAAGATTTGACCATAGGTTCTGAGATACTTTGACTAGTTGTGTCTTCATTTCTATGAGATGAAAGGAAATTACCATCAAACTCCTCTACCATTTCCCCGAGTTTCTGGTCAAATCCTTCTAAATCATGAATCCATTCTTTGAGTAACAGATTTTCAATGTTTAAATCGGAAGTACCCATTCGATCGAAGTATAGGAAAAACTTTGCCTCATTTCCTCCAACCAATTTGTGATAGTAGGTAAGCATTGTTTCTAGACTCGCACCTGGGTAGTGAGCTTGGAGACGTTTTTCTCCTGCATGGTTCTGTACTGTGCATATTCTCTCTTGACCTCCTCAAGCTCTAACTGTGTAGCATGTAGCTTCTTTTGTAGGTCGGCCTACTTCAGCATGTACTCATGACCAGCTCTATTATCTTAAGTTAATTCTTATACTCCCTGTCTCAGCTGCTATAGCTGAATTGTCCTCTGTTCATCAACATAATTCTGTAAAACTTTCAGGGCATGTTTTCAGCCTTTGCTATCCTATACTACTTCTGTAGGTGGAACCCTTCTGTGTTAGTGATGTCGGCAGGTTGGCTATGTTGTGAATAGGGGAGAATTGTTCGAAATAGCTCCTTAGAGGTGTTGTCAGTAGAATGCTAGCAATGTTGTCCTCCGGTTTGCTCGAGCTCTGCTCCAGCTCTTGGGCTTTGGAAGCATAGACTTAAACTGAAGATTTAGCTTGATCTTCTTTGAAGATTTTTGCTGGGATGGTGAGGTTAGAAACTCTTCCCTTGCAAGGGGTGTATCCCATAGTCGCTCCACCAGGGATTGGCCATAGACTGCCATAGATGCTTCCTTTGATGAGTATTGGGCATCTTGTAAGGCTTTCATCATTTCTTTCTTTCCCTTCTCCTCCTGGGGTGTTTGCACCTACTTTGCTTTGGTGTGCTCTGCACTGGATTGTTGAACTATCTTCGGGCCCTTTGCATCTATTTGACTGGCAAATTCAAACTTGGGCTGCAATGAAAGGCATAATCTTTGAATGCGCATTGGAGGCACTTAAGTCTTTCTTGGCAATTTCACTCATTAGTCTAGAGTGTAGGAGATGAGCCCACGAAATCTTGGTCCCCATCTTAATTGCACTAAGGGTCGCATAGGAGTCTCTACTCATAGTGTTGGTCTTGACAAGCAGCTGCATCTGCTCAAGATACCACACGAATTGTTGGTCTAATCAAATCTTGAACGTTGTTGATGAAGTAGTTTTTTTCCATTTTCGGGGGGTTGAACTCCTTCTGCATGTTGGAGTCCACGTCTTTTTTGTAGACCACCTCCTCATTTATAATTGGGAGCTAAAAAACTTGTGCAATAATCTCTGGGGAAAGCATGAGATTGCCAGCGAGCATACCTCCACTCTATTGGAAACTTTTGTATTGTGTGAGAGACTGTGGGGAAGCTTTCTAGGATGCCCGAGGTAGACTTGCATATGGCATCTTTTTCAGCCACTTCTGATGCTTTGTCAAGTCCAAGGACACCTTGAAATTGGTGAAGCTTGGTGTGAGCATTGGGTTTTTCTGTGGTGGGAGAGGTGGCTCATCATCGAATTCAGTCTCCTCTGGATCAAGTATGTCGATGATCTTCTCCATGATTGGGAGGTGGCATGGACTTTTTTGAGCAGGCATTATAGATTGCTTAGGGGCCATGCCTGCATCCAAGAGTGTGGTGGTGCTCAAGAGGTGAAGTTTTTTCGATGTGCTAAGAAATGTGAGACGATGGCCGCGTTTGGGCTCCATATGTAGAGGGGGCTCATGGGAAAAGCTTCTATCAATCTTGTGTTTCAAGGGACAGTTCATCAATGGCGCATGCAATGAACTGCCAGTGATTTTTGGTGTGTGTGAGCTAGTGCTTATCAGCTTGCATTTAGAACTATTTGTGATGATGGAGTTCATCGGGGAGAGGTCGGTAAAAACGGCTAATGTGGAGGTGTGAGCCTCATTTGAGTGAAGAGGCTTGTTGATAATGTTCTAAGTCATCTCGTGTATGTTTGTTGGCTGTCCCGCTGTCGGTACAGAGAATCATGTATGCATGAGACAGATTCCCTTGTTGGTGGAGTAGGGTCAGAGGGCTATCAGAAGTCCTTCAGTATGTGGAAACAAGGCCGGATGGTGAGAAAGTAGTCGAGTCAGAGATGGAGCATCCCCTTTGGTGTAAAGTGAAGTGAGAGCGGGTGTTGGAGTTGGATGTGAGTTAGAGTGAGGTCGGATGGGGATAGTGACATCGCACGTGTTGTGCAGATGGGAGTCAGAGTTGGAGTCAGATGTTTTCTTGTCGGATGGTTGTCAGATTATTATTGGGGCCAGGCTAACCACTATGGTTGCTTCTTTGAAATTTGTTGTACCTGCATCACTGATTGAATTCAGCTAGTTGGGATTAGAGCTTACTTGAATGTTGTTGTCGATGACACAACATGTTTCATGTGTGCCTGTTTGTGTCAGACAGGTTGTTAAAGATAGATTTGTCAATCTAAATAGCTAAAACATATATAGGATCATGATTGAGGTCTTTGCAAAGTTGCAAAGAAATTGTGTTGATTTTTGCTTGAGTGGGGTCAGGTCCAATATGAGGTTTGAGCCTGAAACTGTTGAATGGTTTGTCAAATACGTTCCCATGTAGGTCAGCTAATTTGAAGGTACCTTGCTCAAAGACCTCAAGTACCTTAAAGGGACCATCATATCTGAGCTTGAACTTTCCTGGCATTTTGCCCAACTTTGTGTTAAACATTATCACCTTTTTGAACAATTTGAACTTTATGTTTCTATTTATCCATGTTGCCCTCCTTTTTTGAATTATATCAGCAATATGTGAACTTGTGAGCCTATCCTCATCCAATTGCAGAAGTTGCTCTAATCTTGCATTGATTGAATCTTCTGGAGATAATTTATTATCTATTGGCACTCTCAGGCTACCTGCCAGAAATTCCATAGGTACTACTGCTTCACAACCATATACCAACCTGAAAGGTGTTAACTTAGTTGCAACCTTGTGTGCTGTTCTAAGTGCCCATAACACTGAATCCAAGTGCTGAACCCAATCCTCAGGGTGATCATCAAATGTTCTTCTATAGACCTTTTTCATCAGTTTATTGGAGCTCTCAGCATGCACATTGGCTTGTGGATAATAGGCTATAGACTTTTTATCCAACATCATGTGCATCTTAATCATCTTCCTAATAGATTTGTTGAGGAAATGTGTTTCTCTATCTGACACTATTTCAATAGGAACACCAAATCTAGTGACAATATTGTGGTAAAGGAAATGTGCTACAATTCTAGCTTTGCATGTTTTGAGTGCTATAGCTTCAACCCATTTTGTACAATAGTCAGTGGCACCCAAAATATATTGATTACCTAAAAATTTGGCTGGAGGCTTGATGGGTCCAATGAAATCTAGTCTCCATTTCTAAAATGTAGGCCACCATAAACTAGCTTGCAAAATCTTCTTACCTGTAATGTCTCCAAAAAAGTGTCCTCCTACTAGTCCTCCATGGGCTTTAGCTAGGACAGTTTTTTGCTCATGTTCTTTTAATTACCTAGTCAATTCCTCTTCTATACAAAACACCAACAAAATGACTAGGAAAGGTCTCCTCTATAAAACAAGTTTCTTTCTCTGATCCCTAGATAATGTTTCATGGATTAAACCATCAGTGAGAAAGAATAGCATTGTATCGTATCAATTAGGTGGTTCTTCAATTCTTACCATAAAAATGCTTGCATTAGGAAGTTCATCTAGTATGCCAGTTGGAGCTTCTCCTGATAGCAACCTAGTCGAGTAATCAGCAATGGCATGTTATTTTCCAGGCCTATGCACAATGCTATAGTCACATTCCTATAACAAGCATCCATCTGGCCAATCTTCCTATTAATTGCAGTTTGTTCACTAAATAAATGAGAGCTTTGTGACTACGTAGTTTCTCTCATGCTTAGTTAAGATTCTATTGGCATAGTAAACTGGTGTGAACCACTTTGCTATTCTTTGTTGCATAAGTATTGCACCTACTGCTGCATCAGAAGCATTAACGAAAAACCTTTAAAGGAAGAGTCCAGTGAGGTGGTTGTAGAATAGGAGCTATATCAACATTTTCTTCAGCATATTAAAAGCATATTGCTATGCATCACCCCAAATGTATGGCTCTATTTCCCATGTCAGTTTGGTGAGAGGATAGCATATGTCAACAAGGTATCTGAGAAATCCATAGTGCCACTTAATTTGCCCTATAAATCTTTGAAGCTACTTGATATTTTTGGGTGGTTTAGCATGTTGAATGGTTGAAACTTTGTTTGGATCTACTTCTATTCCATCTTGGGAGATGATGTGCCCTAGTAGAATTCCTCTACTTACAGCAAATGCACATTTGGTTGGGTTTAAGCCAGCCATTCTACACTTGGCAAAGCATAAGCTCAAGTGTTGTAGATGCTCCACTTTTTTCCCAACAAATGCTGAAAAATCATCAAGGAAAACTTTCATAAACAATGTAATGTATTCAACAAATACCTCCTGAATGTATTTTTGAAATGTTGGAGGAGCATTCTTAAGACCAAATGTCATAACATTTGAAGCAAATACTCCCCATTTAGTGACAAATGCTATCTTGTCTTTATCTTCAGGTGCCATTCTTATCTGGTTGTACCCACTAAAACCATTAACAAAGCTATAGATTTCATGTCTTGCTACAACATGTAGTAAAGAATCACAAAATGGTAGAGGGAAAGGACCAGTAATGGTGGCAACATTGAGCTTTCTGTAGTCCACACATATTCTGAGTTTTCCATTCTTTTTGGGCACAGTCACAATAGGTGAAATCCATGTAACATGTGTGAGAGGATAAATAAGACCAACTCTCAATAGCTTATTGATTTCCTCTTTAACTTGTTTGGCATAGTTGGGATTCAATCTATATCTTCCCTGTATCACTGGCACATCATCTTGCTTTGATTTGATTCTATGTTGACAGAACTTGGGGTCTACTCCTTTCATATCAGTATTATGCCAAGAAAAGACATCCTTATACTCTGTCAATAAGTCTTTTAAAACCATTTTGAAAGGTGGGGGAAGACCTGTACTTACTGAAACTGTCTTGGGGTTGTGGGGGTCTCCAAGGTTCATCTCCTCCAAGTCATCTCAGACTCTAGCACTCTTTTGAATATGTTCTTCAAAGTGAGCTTCAAATTCTAGGATGGCTTGAGCAGCTGATGAGTAACCTCATGTAGTGGGTCATCTGCCTGGGCCTGATTGACACTTTGGATGCTAGTACTAATAGGATTTGGTTCTGACTGTGTTCAATTCTACCATGGTCGGATGTAGGTCGATGGCGCTGTTTGTTGATTTGAGCATGTATACTGATCAATAATTTTGATTACATCAATTTCAAAGATGGGGAAAACCATAGGATTTCTCCTAAGGAAAATTTCCTCCTCCTCCTCCTCAAATTCTACTATCATATTAATGCCTTGTGCTTGTAGTGGTTGAGCTTGTTTTGGGAAGCTTCTCCTTGAAGAGAGATTAATTTTGAACTTCTTTTTGCCTTTCCTGATTATAATTCTTTCTAAACCCCAGTCTTGTTTCACTTTGGCAGCTCTCAACCACGACCTACTTCCCAATAACATGGAATATGCACAATTTCTTTCCTCCATCCTGAGTACCACAAATGTAACTATGAAGGAGAGTCCCATAATAGTAATTTCCTATCCTTGTAGTATTTCAAGAGGTTGTATCCTCCTTTGGTCAGCCATTCTAGGCTGAAATGGTGCTGGTGCAAGTTCATTGTTGGAATAAAAAATTTTAAAGAGATCCTCAGAGAGGATATTCACTCCTGACCCCCCATCAACTAGTAGCTCAGGGATCCTTTGCCTTTTATAATCCACATCTATGAGTGGGACTTGATAATCCACATCTTCAATACTGGATGTGTAGATGTTGGGGGTTTCCTCTTCGTCATCACTCTGTGGTTGATTTGTGGGTAAAGGATAGTTTGTAAAATGCAAATTCTTACATAATTGATGCTTAAAGGCTGGAGCAAGATTCAGAAGTTGATCCAATGTTACTTGCACTTTGGACTCCAAAAGCTCTTGAAAAAAGAGTGTGGGATCTTCCTGTTCCTAGTTGTCCTTTTGCTGTATCTGACTTCTATTTTTTAGCATGGTGTTTTGCTACTATGTTGAGTCCCCGAGCTGGGTCCATCGGCCACCAAATCTTGTCTATCTTTTAGAATATACTTCTAGTTAGGGGAGGCTTGTACTCTTCTTTGTGTGTCTCGGGTCTTGTTAAATTGATGTATGTTGCCATGCTGAAGTTGACTAGCTATAGCTTACTGTCGAACATTTTCTATCTGAAGACTATCAGACTATGTTTGGAGATTTTTGAGGTTGATCTTAGCCTTATCCTTGTTTTAGAGTTGTGAGCTTCGTGTTTCTGATGCTTCATGATTCTCTAGTATTTGTTGTAGAGCTTGATTTTTGTCCTGTGCTTGATTGGGCCAGTTCATTGGCTTTGTTGTCATTCTAAGTGCATCTCCAAGGCCGAGCATGGGCTTTGTACCTTTAGATCTGGTCATTGCCAGTGCTTGTATATTACTTTGACTTCTTTGAGTTTGTTTATTATAATCCTCATTGATAGGATCCAAGTACACCATATGCACACATGGTGGTGGCTGCTGTTGCTGATTCTAATTACCTCATGCATTATAGTTGATAATGGGGATTCCTCTTTCTCCTTGGTGCTTGCACCAAAGTTCACACTGAGGATCTTGTGTGTGTCCTTCCATGCCATAGTATGTGCATGGTTGATTTTGGCTTTGCCCTTATTGGTTTCCCCAATTCTGCTGATTGGGTCTTCTTGGTTGTGGATTGTTAAATCTCTGTGGTCCTTGGTAGCCTATTGCAATTTAATTGGCTACCATAGGTGGGCTTGGTTGTTTGAGTGTTGTACATGAGGAGGAATCCTTCCCCTATAATTTGGATTATACCATCATCTTTCTGTCTCATGATTGTCCTTCCCACAAAATGCACAAGAAATTTTAGGTGGAGGTGGGGGCGTTTTCAAAGTTTCCAATTGCTCCTTGATCATTTGCTCTAACTTAAAGAGCTTTTTTATTTTCTTCTTGCCTTTTGATTTGTCTTTGTCCTTGCTCTGTCTTTTCTTCTTCTTTGAGGTCTCTTCCTCATCACTGTCTTCATTTGATGTGTCATCTGCTGTTGCATCACTTTCCTCTTCATTTGCATCAGTATCTGTTTCTATTTCAGAATTTGTGTCAAAGTCGGAATGTCTTTTCTTCTTTTGTTTTTTGGTCCTTGACTTAGTGCCAAGTCTTCTTTCTACTCTTTGTGCAACATCAACCATGTTGTTGAAATCATTTACTCCTCCAAGCTAATCTCTGCCACCTACTGCTTCTATAATTCCTTTTTGAATCCTTTACAAAAATAATCTCCCAACTCCTCAGTGGGTTGTTGATTGTTTGTCAACCTCCTGTTCAAATTTTTGAACATCTGTGCATAGTCTTCAACTAACAGATGTTTTTGCTTCATATTTCGAAGCTTCTTGAGTATGTCTTTTGGAGTTTTTTCTTTACAAAAATGACAAAAAGGCAGTTTTCAATTCATCATAAGTTTTAAAATGAGCTACACTGTATTGCATAAGCCAATTCATTGCCTTACCATTAAATGTTGCTGTAAACTGCTCTTTTTTGGTGAGATTCGGCAATTGTCCGAATCCGCTTGCAACCCATCTAGTCTCAAACTATCCAACATGACTATCGAGATCTTATCCTTTCTTGCCAATGAATTTAGCTGATTTCACCAAGGGATTCTACATTCTTAGTTGTTGTTGTCTTTGAGGTGGAACTTGTTGTCTTCTTTTTGGAGGTGGAGGCAGTGGATTGAATTTGAGTTTCCTTTGAGCTTGTACAAATAAGTGTGCTATGAAATGTGTTGCAATACTCCTCTTGATTAATTATTTATCAAGTGATTGCACCATCAGTTGGGTAAGCTCGAGCTGTACTTCACTTATTTCTGTGCCATCCATAGAATTGTAGGAAGAACTTGTTCCACTTGGTATGTAATCTGGATCATGGAAAATGTCATCCTGATCATCTGTCTGTGTGCTTGCTTCCAGTCTAGCATGGTTTTTGGTGAAGTAGGCATAGCCAATTCAGTGAGGCAACGTTTGCTCTTGAGAATTATCTGACATGGACCAAGGTACTCGCCATGTAAGAAAACAATACAACACCTTAATCATTGGCTACTATAGAGTTGCGTCTAGTGCATTTTCATGAGTAGTCTACTAGCACGTCTTCAGGAGTTGATTGTACTTTGTGCACAATAGGATGTCGGTCCACTCATTCCTCCCTTGAATTGTCGGACAGGAGTTGGACCAGAGTCTTCTTGGGTTGATTGCAAATTCCAAGCTATAGCTTTGTAGGCACCCCACTCATTGCAATGTATGCACTTGTCTAGAGTGTGTGGCAGCTATCCAGTTGATTTTCATCTAAAATGTTAGGGTCCTTTGTAAGGATCCTAACTCTAGGGATCCCATCAGTCTTGGCTACCTCTATAGCTATCAAGGGCAACCCAGGGAGGGGAGGTATCTCAATGAACATACCGAAGTGCTCCCCAATCACATGAAGGCGATGGTAGACATGGGGGAGCCTGAGAAACCTAATGAAGAGCAAAAATACCTCCTTATCTTGCTCCATAGGGTGAAAGCCTAGAGAGAAGGCACTAATGAAAATCTTCCTATGTCCCAGGTATAGAAAACGGGCTTGGAGCACAGTGCTCGTAGCCTATAGAGAGTTTTAAAAAACCTAGAAAAGACCTCGTCCCAAAAGGCAAACATCTTTAAATCTAAGGGTGAGGTCTGGAGGAAGTGTTGCAAGCATCTAGTCTCTAGCTTGTGACCTAAAAGGGTGAACCATAGATGCGTGCGATCAAACTGGTCGAGCATTCAAGCTCTACATCCTTCTTGAGCTACTGCAGCTCGTCCTTTAAAAATGTGATAGTTTTTGTGGCCAGTGCAGGCAGAGAAGTATTGGCTAAGGGAGGATCCATCGCCAATTGATGTGAGAAGGCTGACTCAAACAAAAGAAAGCTCCATCCATCCAAAAAAGCTGCAGGAAGGAGAAAGGCAAAGAGGGGGCGGGAAGAGGAGAGAGGAGGAGAAGGGTTTAGAGGAGGATACAAGCAAAAGGAGGGAGGCAAGAAAAGGGGGGAGATGCAGGTTGAAAGGTGGGTGGGAAGAGGGGAAGGGGGAGGGAAGAGAGGTGATAAAGGCCAGGGGGGAGGTGGGCTGAGAGGCAGGGAAGGGGGCAAGGGGTGGAGGCAGGCTAATGGCATGGGAAGTGGGGGCTGGAGGGTTGGGGGAGGGGGGAAGGTAAGCGAGCTGAGGGAGGGAGGGGGTAGGTAGAGAGGGAGGGGGAGGGAGGGATGAGGGAGAGGGAGAGGGAGAGGAGAGGGCTGAGGCATAGACAAGGGAGGAGAGCAGCATGGAGCGGGGAGGAGCAATAGCCAGGTTTTAAAAAATAGTGTTATCACATTGGCAACCTAGATATGTTGCAAGAGCAATATCCATTTTTGCAATTTTGTAATAGGTGGGATATTTATTGTGAATCTAGTCATCGTACACATCCCAGGATGCAAATGCTCTAGCATGGTAAGGTGACACTTGATTGACCACTCATGGCAATCTTATGTCACAATCAATCTACAATCTCTTTTGTACTATCACCTTATAATGGTCTGTTAAGTGTGGAACAACTCTATTCTTTTATTAATTACAAGCTAGTGGATGTGTTCATCATGTGTATGTTTGACAAAATCCACTCAAGATCAATTGGCCTAGTTGGCTTTCCCTTGTTTGAGTCCCTTGATATACTAGTAAATGCTTAGAGGTAGATTTAACCATGGTATTTACACCTATCACCACACACCAATTGTTCTTCTATGATTAATTCATGGTACATATACATATAATCACACAATATTCCTTCTATACACAAGCCATAAGCTCAATAATCTAATGTACTATTTGAAACAAGTGCCGATGCAATTTTGGGAAGAAGGCACTTGCTACAAAGAGTAAAATAGTAAAATATAGGCTAGCATGTTGCATAACTCCATAGCTAACCGACAGTAATCCCTTTTGTTCAAAGGGGATTAGATACACAAAAAGGGGTAATTCTTTGTGACCCCTTTATTCAAAATTTCCCCTTTTATGATGAAAAATGATATGTTTATTAAGTCATATCAATAGACTGAAATGTAGAATTAAACCTAGGAATAGGAACCCAAAACCCATAACTCGTGAATCCAAAATGAAAAAATCTAGAAAACATGAACTTAAAAGCTCAAAGCAATTGTAGCTAGAACAAACCTGGAGAACCAAAATCCAGAACCCATGATCCTGAATCTTAGAAGTAGTAAACTTGGAATAGATGAAGTAAAACCTTGAAATAGACAACCCGCCCCCAAAAACCAAAATAAATGGACCTAGAGTAGTTGGACCTAGAAGAAGGACCTAGATAGCCATACCTAGAATAGTTGAACCCAGAATAGATGCACCTAGAATATTGGACCATAAATAAAATGAGCTAGAATTCAAAACCCATGGACCCAAAATGAGATTATCTAAGACATAAATCTTGAAATCAAGACTTTGAACAATGGAAGAGTCCAAAATGTGGCATAATTGAACCTAGGGCAAGTAACACTGAAACTCAAAAATTCAAACTCAAACCAAGTCAACTCAAACTTAAAAACAAATAAACTAGGACTAGTGATACCAAAACAATGATCAAGGTACTCATGAACCCAAAACAAGAGAAACCAAAAGTCATAACCAATGAAGCCAAATCTTGGACCCTCGATCTCAAAACCAACGACCTCAAAAATTTAATCCAAGGCCCCTAAAATATGGGATCTGGAACCAATGACCCTAGAATTTAGAACTCCATGATTTGATGAACCCAAGCAGAACTTGCTACTAGTGACTTCTCCTTTTATCAAATCCTATATGTGGCTCTATTGAGGAACCATCCCCTTTTGTAGTTGATCTCATATTTTATTGAGCTAAGCATTAACTTCATAATATCAATTGCAATAGAACCAAATCAAAATCACTTATGAGATGTCCACAAGGACCAAAAAACATGTGTTTGAAGCCAACCCAATCCTTTCTCCATATCCCATGATGTTAAAGGGAATGAAATAATTAGATGGACATAACCTTTTCTCTTGCTCATGCATCTCTTATAATAGCCATCCAAATTCCAATATGCCACTCTTGAGAAAGATTCATTTGTCCATAGGTCTTCATAGTGTGTGCATGTATTTGGGGGGGGGGGGTTTTGGGTGGGGTGCAGTTGTTGTTGGGATATGTGTGATCAAGAGCTTGCTAGGTGCATGTGTGCATCCACTAGTAGTCATATGGTTGTGTGTGTGTGTGTGTGTGTGTGTGTGTGTGTGTAGGAGAGGCACACTTAGTGCCATAGACCATGACACAGGTGATGATGTAATGCAAAGGCCCCCACATGGGGTGGTTCCTATGATTGTGGAGTTCCTATGATTTAGGAGTTACCTCCTTTGATGTAGGAGAGGTGCCATTGATTTAGGCCACCCTCTCTCCCATTCTATAAAAGAGAAGACTTCCTCTCAACTCAATGGAACATTTTGCCATTTGGTTCCCACACTCTCTTCCATGGTGTTCTCCTTCTCTCCCACTCCCCAACAATTGTCACTCTTCATAAATCCCATGTAGTATGTGTGAACAAGCATGTATCAAAATACCCCTATTCGTGCATTGTATGTTTCTTCATCTAATTGTTTAACCTCCTCTTGCATGTATAAATTTCGACAGCCATCAATAAATCTATGCATATAAATTACACTAAGCTACTATTTTATTAATCCCCACATGTGTGTAAATGGCGTGTAAGTCACCCTACTTAAAAGTTACCCCTCCATGCATGAACTTGCTATTTTACATGTTTATGAGTTACCCCTATAAGGAGCTTTCTAAGTAAATTCTCTTAGCACTTTTAGTTAGGTAGCTTCTTTCTAATCCACTTGCCCATCCTCCCACAGTGATATCATGTTGCTAATTAGATGTTGGTCAATATTTAAAACTCTTCCTTGATAGTTTTCTCCAGACCTCTTGCTTTGTAGTTAAAAAAAAAAGAGAGATGTTTACCTACATCTGATAGTTAAAATAGAGATATGTTTTACCTACCATATCTAGTTTCGGTAACTTTTTGCTTTCTAGGGTCAAAATTGCATTGATAGTTAAAACAAAGATGTGTTTATAGACCGTTTCTGGTTTTGGTAAATTTTTGCATTCCAAGGCTCAAAATTGGGACTAGAATTCTCTTCTCGTATTGTTTTAGGTAAGTCTTCTTAGTCACTTTTCTTCTCCTCATTTGGATTTTGGGAAAGGGGGAGGGGGGGAGGGGAGAGGGGTGGGGGGCAACGAGGTGTGTGTGTGTGTGGTGTTTGGGGTGGGATCTTCATAAATCCCATGAAGTGTGTGCAATCAAGCATGTCTTAAGAATACCCCAATTCTTGAATTTTTATGCTTTCTCATCCAATTGACTAACCTCCTCTTGCATGTCTATATGTCTCAAGATTTAAATTTAGACACCCATCCATAAATCTACACGTATAAATTCGACTAAGCTACTATTTTATAAATCCCCTCATGCACATGTAAATGGCAAATATGTACATCACTCTATTAAAATCCATGCACGAACTTCCTATTTTACATGTTTATGAGTGACCTTGCAAGGAGCTTGCTAAGTGAATTCTCTTATCACTTTTATTTGGGAACCTTCTTTCCAATCCACTTGCCCATCCTCCCATAATGATAGCCTATTACATATTAGATGTTGGTCATATTTATTTGATGAAACTCTTCCCTGATAGTCCCCTCCTCATGTTCTTAACCCCTTGCACCACAATAATTAGAGAAAGTTGCATGTTGGCATTTCATAGACCTCTTGCATTGATTGTTAAAAAAGAATTGTGTTTACCTACCATTTCTTGTTTCGGTAAATTTCCTTTCTAGGCTCAAAATTGCATTGATAGTTAAAACAAATATGTGTTTACCTACCATTTTTACTTTTAGTAAATTTTTGCTTTACAAATCTTGAGACTGGAACGTCTTTAGTGCCTATTTTCAAAATTCTTCTCTTGATGTCATTCATTTGCCTACTGCTGATCTCCTTTGTAATGGATCTAGAATTCTCTCTCTTATTGCTACAGGTAAGTCTTTATGTTCACCTTATCCTAGTTGGGATTTAGCTCACCAACGTGTGATTAGTGTAGCAATTGCAGGAGATGGAATGGGCCAATCATGCAAGGGTTGGAGGACTTGGCCATGGAGTGGGCAACCTCATGGGCCAGACATAAATCTTTTGTGTCAGTGCTTGGGCCATCCCTACTATTGGGCCACCTAGGATTACATCCCTTCATGCCACCTTTTGGAAAATGGCCAATGATTGATGTGAAACGAGCCTTAAGAAGGAGGTGGATGTGAGCATAGGAGGAGGATGTGTCCTCTATGTTCAGATTCTCATGACAATTTATTATCGATGCATTATTTTTTCAATAAAGGAAGAATTCCATACATAATCCTTAATAAAGGAAGCACTCCTCAAGGTTTACCTTTCCAAAGGTTTGCTCTATTGCTTTAGCAAATTTTTCCTCTATCCGTTTGGGTGCTAGGCACTTTAGATATTTCTTCAATTTGCCACAATACTTGAAGTTGTTCTGTATTAGGATTGCTTCAATCTCTCTTTTCCCTTTTTCAATTAGTATTCACTTGCTTGTGTAAGAATCTAATCATGCAATAGACTACATCAAGAAATACCTATGTAGAGCATGAAGCTAATCATTGTAAGAAACTATGTCAAGAAAGACTATGTAGAGCATGAACATGAAACAAAAAAGAAAAGACTAAATGATTTAACATTGCATAGGAAGACATGTTGGAGCAATGATGCTACAACTAAGCAATCGATAGGCTAACATTCATAAGCAAGCAGAAGGATGCATGGGAGACTCTTATTGAAGAAGAAAGAATGGAGATAGTTTATGACAACCCAAGAATGGGAGACTCTTATGCCTTACATAGTTTATGAAAACCCAATATTCTTGCATGTAATGTTTGCCAATATCTTATTGCTTCCATCATTGATTCTACTAACTCAACCTTTGGATTACAACTATTGCAATTGAATTTGACGTAAACAACATGGGGTTCTATGGATGTGTTGGAGTGTTTGAATATTCCATTAGCACCATTTACCAATCCATCTAAAATGTCCAAATTGCTGGAACAAATTTCTACTATCATTCTTGTGTTTTGTGCAAGCCTACTGTGTTTCTTGGATGTGATGGAATTGTTATGGATTTGCTGCATGTTTTGTGTCTTTTGTCAATTGCTTCAAGAATATGAGGAGCATCTTTGAGCAAGTCAAATACATCCTTGTTCTGAATTTCCTTGGCACTGTTCATGTAGAACAGGTGGGGAACTTTTTCTTTTTGTACTAGTTTTCTTAGGAAGTTGTTGTTTATGTAAGAGATGTCACTTAATGTGTGTTTTCCAATTCTTATTTCTATTTAGAACTTCTACTAATTCATAACTTGATTGATGCATTGGTTTGTTGAGTTCATAGAGCAATACATTATATTTCCAAAAAGTTATCATCATTGATGTGTTTGTTAACTGCCCCATGAAAAGCCATGAATCTTTGGTTGGGCTCGCTTGGCATAGATCTCCACATAAGATAACATCAAGTCCTCCAAATGGTTTTACATGGTTGTATTTGATTTCTCTTAAGCATATATCTGCTACAAATAATGTGCTGTGCCCAATCAATGAGACCTCATTGATGATGACTAGTTTCTGAAGGCCTTTGTAAAGTTGTGATAGTTCTCGCAACTTCTCATTTGAACGGCTCATGTAGTGGGATGTCATTAGTAGAAAATGCAAGACTGAATGTATTGTTGTTCCACCAATGTTGAATGCCACTTTTCCAATGTACGCTAGTAAGAGAACTTTTGGGGATTCGATGTTTTGAGTTTGCTTGTGTGAGTAATGCCTCAGAAGGGCTTGAACCATGGCAATCAGGGTGAATGTTTTGCCTTTGCCTATTAAGAAAAGGTGGAATGGTTTTTCTAGTTGGATTCTTTTTTTTAGCATGAAGTCGTCGAGTATGAGTCATTGATCTATGTTTAGTTTTCTTAAGGTAATGTAATACTCA
Organism: Dipteris shenzhenensis; assembly: GCF_047967505.1. Classification (NCBI taxonomy): domain Eukaryota; kingdom Viridiplantae; phylum Streptophyta; class Polypodiopsida; order Gleicheniales; family Dipteridaceae; genus Dipteris; species Dipteris shenzhenensis. Next base: position 13,291,872 of record NC_141603.1, on the reverse strand, counting down.
TTGTTAGATACAAGTTTGTATGTTAAGGAAGATATGTTGGGTTGGTTTGCTTTTGTTGGTTTTGGCATGTCTATTCCAATGTCATAGGTATCACTGGATGCAGACTCATTGGTTGAGGATGTGGAAGTATTAGAGTAGTACTTGAATTTCTTATTCCTTGTTGAATTTTTCTTTGTTTGGGTCTATGATGAGTTTGTAGTTATGATACAGATCATGCCATGTAGAAGTACTATGATCAAGAATTGGCTCAACATTGTGGTATAATAAGAACAAAGTACATAGCTCTCTGTAGTAGTTCTCGGGATCGTTGATTTGGCTATAGTTGTTGAAGCAGATTACTTTTGTGTATCTTCTTCTTTGAAATGTTGTTGCAATAACTGTGTACTCACTTGCAAAAGTTTCTAAGAAAATTTCTTCCAAAGTGTTTGAACGTTTCAAATATGTGACAATTACATCATCATAGAAGATGTTTGTACTCTATGGATCTAGTTGTTGTAGCTGCTCTCATTGTTTCAAGAGTAGTGTGCATTTCTCTAGAGGGCTTGTGTTAATATATTAAAATCATCTTGTGGACGTGGAAAGTGGCAAAGATAGAGTTAAGTGCACTGCTTTGTGAGCTTATGTGTTGAGTATTCAAGATTGCATTCCCAACACAATGGATTTGGCAATGTGTTGAAGGCTATACTATGTGATGATAGGTCCTTTTACTGCTAAAGTGATATAAGATGTGCAATAAGTGGCAGCTCCATGGGGATTTAGAACATATTGAAAGTTTGTGTTGGCACCCCATAACCTTGACAAAGTTGGATTGACATTGCTTTTGTATGTATCCTTCAGTTGCCTTCTTAAGAATAGTGTTGGTTGTGAAATAGAAGCTTGTAGCATTAAAATGTACTTGTCTTTCTGTCAATTTAAGAGAAGTTAGAAAGGAAGTATAGTCTAGCGACATTGTCGTGTTTTCCAACAAAATGGAGTTAATGAGGTTCATTTGATGTTTTTGTGTGAATCAATTTGTAGTGGCAGTAGTACTTGTGTCTTTTGCATAGGTGGACGAGGGAATCCAAACCTGCATTTTCTTTTGAAACAAGTTTTATGATGTTTGTGTGTTTGGATCTTGATTCAAAAGGGAAATGATGAAATATCCGTTGAAATATACATGTTGACAAAGGCTTCGATCTCTACATTTATGCAAATACCAAAAGTACGGGCATTTTCAATCCACAGGAGTCCATGATCATGTTGGCTTCCCCTATTCTGGAATTCAGTGAGGAAGAAGAAGTCCTTAACCTTTCCTAAGAATGTGTTGTGTTCTCAGTCGGCCGGAGCAAGTTCTTAAGGGCTTGAAATCTATGGATAGAATATTGTGCTGTGGTAATAGGGTCAAGACCGAATTAGTTATTGAGTTAACACATTTGGGTTTGAATGGTGTTCTATTTTTGTGGATGTGTTTAGTTTTCCCAAGCATTCCACTAGTGGTTTCCAAAGTTTTTCAACTTGATGGTATCACAAAGAAGTTGGGGGGCCTAGCTATCTCAGCATTCTGAAAAGGTTTTATTGAGATAGTACTTGTAGTCAGTAGAGGTTCGAAGATGTGAGGAGTCTTCATAGCCTATGTTGGATTGAAGAAGTCTTTTAATTTTTTTATCCAATAGTGCATCCTTCACTTGTAGTGTTTTTCCTTTTGTTTGGGCTTTGTGCAAGCGCACCCAAGATGAAGATAAGACTTGTCACAACAAAATTTCCATTGTTCAAGAAAAAAAATTGTCTATGGAAAGTGCAAATCGACGGTCTGTGTTTGTTAACTCCCAACCTACAGTTTCTTGGTATGAGGTACGCTCTGGAATATTGTAGTTTTGCTTGTTTTTGTAGAACATATTTAGGAATGCTAGCTCCTCGCAATATTTGTCTTTCAAGGAGGAAATCCTTCCAAAGGAGCAACGGCAATAGTTTAATCCTTGAATTCAACAACTTGTTGGCTTGTGTATATTCCATGAACTAAAGTATCAGTCACAAGATCTTCTTCCAGTGCTTCTTGAAAAGCATCAGATTCATTGTCATCATGTGTTTTGTCTTGTACTTGAATAAGCTTTATATGGTCTCCCCCAGAGAGGATTTATAGTGACATTGTTTTGTTTATATAGGGGAGTTGCCAATAACTCAGTTAATGCCAGTATTGTGAAAGGTGGTTGAACAACACCAATCATGTAGTTATGTTTATATGAGAGTTTTCATTTGAATGCCAGGGCAACAGTGTCATGTTTGCTCAAAAACCTTGGCAATACAAGTTGAGCTCTGTCAACATTAGCAAATACATTGACAACACTACCACGTAGTCCCTTCACATGTTAATTCTCGAATTTGAGCATCGAGAATAATTAATGGAGATTAAGTGTGCTTCAATGTCATTAAGATTACTTGATATGTTAGACTTGGAAAAAAATCTAGAAGACACGTGAGAGCATTTGTGCTCATTGGATTCTTGAGTATGAAACTTGGAATTTGTGCTAATTGTTCTTTTCAAGAAGAGTCGCACAACTGACACAAGAAATAAAGGGGGAAAGAGTGGGAGGGTGGCAAGTCTAGCTATATAAAGGCCTTAAGGGTAGAGAAACAATTCACTGCACCCAAGAAAATTTCTCTCCTAGCCCCTTCCACACTCTCTCTAAGCCCCCGCCCCCTTCTCCCCTATGATGAATCTTTTGCTGCAACCTCGATGCCCCTTCATAATGCTGCCCAAGTCATGGGATCCATTGTTTGCCTTGGCTCTCCATCTGCAACACTCCATTGGCCATAGCCATGACCAAGGGAGTTGCAGGATGGGGAGCTGAGAAAAATGGTTCATCATTGAGTTCTCTTTGCCAGTGGTGCCTTGAAAGAAGCAATTCTTTGATAACCCCACCAGTGCCTTGAAAGAAGTTGCTATGATGAAGGCAATTCCTTGAAAGACTTGAAATAAAAAACTCATGACCAACCATGTTGCAGGATGGGAAGCCAAGGGAAATGGGTCATTGTTGTTCCGTGAGGCACTAGGAGAGAACTCAACTTGGTGTTCAGCCTCTCATACTTGCGCACAACCTTCTGCACTGGGGAAGGAACTCAACTTGGTGATCAGCTCTAACACACTGAGATCATGAGTCAATGTGCTGGAGCTCACCACCATATTGAGTTCCCTATCCGCTATTGAATGTTGTGCTCAATTGAGCTCACCTCCAAGTTGAGTTTCCTTTTCTAGTGCCTTGACTTCTGAAGTTGCCATGAAAAAGGTTATTTCAATTACAAGGTACTGGTATTGTCCCCTGCATACGAGGAGTTCCAGGTCAAAATTGTAAGAAAGTCCTACCTACGATAGCACTATGACGTGCTCATATTGTCCCCAACATACAAGGCACCAGTCAAAAGTGTAAGAAAGTGCTAACAAGGGCAAAAAGTGACACCTAGTCCTACCACAGTGGTGGTGTTGACAAGTGCTTAAAGAAGTGTCACAAAGACAAAGTGCTAGCATCTTTGTATGTAATCTGTTTTGTTAAATGTTTGCTTCAGATGTAATTTATTTTGTTTCAATTTTGATGTAATACTATTATCGCAAAAACTATTGGATGCAATTTCGTTTGTTTCCATTATCGCCAAAACTATTGTTGGCTGTTACTTTGGTAGTGAAAGTGGCTCCAATGAAGAACAAATGGCATATTTCTTCCCTCGTTTACATTTAACTACAACCATAGGGATCATTGCACAAGAAATTGTTGAAAAAACTATTCTTACTGTAATGAAAATGGTTCCAATAACCAGCGCGATGCTTTAGAACTCTGATAACTCCAATAACTAGCATGGTGGTTGCAAGGAAACAATACTAAATTATAAATGTCTACATTTGCCTTAGCTTGGAACTAAAATAGCTCCAAGAACATGTGCAGTGGTTGAGAAATTATTGCATAAGGAGTAATACAACTAAAATATCTCTAAAATAACACTATTTTCCTTGGTTTAGAACTAAAATAGCTACAACATCTAGCATGGTGGTTGCGGACATGGACCTTGAGGGGTCTCGATAGAGATTGAATGCCACATTGGTCTGCCACGGTGGTCTTCATGCCAACGTGGTGGTCTCTCCATGCCAACATCATTGCTTGAACCAGCACGATGGTCATTGCAGCAAAAGATTATGTTGCGCAGTGATCGATGGCGAAGCTGCGTAATGACAGGTGGCAAGGCAAAATTTTTGTGCTATTGTCAGGCCAACGTGGTTGTGCTCGAACCAGCATGGTGGTCAACGTAGCAAAAGATTATGTTGCACAGTGATGACAGATGACGAAGCTACGCAAGCAAACATGGCAAGGCAAAGGCTGCATCATGTAGTCAGGCTAGATAGAGCAACAATCTCTATGCTCATGAGTAAATGCATATAGTGCCATGTGTTGAGCTCTACACTATTAACCATGATAAGATTGCATCTCATTATTACGCCAGTGCGGGTTCATGACATCGAAAAAATTTTTGATGAGAGCATGGATCCACGCAAAATTCAAATATTCACCAAGAAGCGCATTATGTTGCGGCCTCAAAATGGCCCCGAAAATAGTTTCGTGATTGGCACACCCAAGCAAACGTTGACCCAAGTATAATTTATTCATACAATGTTCTTCATCTTCCTAGCTTGTTATGTTTGTATTTGAGCAAACAAGCAACATATTTCCAAGAAAAATAATGATGAAGTTAACTCTTTCAATGGACCTATGATGTTAAGAACTTCTAACCATCACCCCATAACTTTGCACCCACTACAAAAGCAATAGTCCCATCTAAAGAGAACTTTGTAGGAGGGAAAAATTCCTTGGTGTCGCTAAGCATAGCTCAGCTATTTGATTGTGCTCCTCATAGATTTGTTTTTGAAGGAAAATTACTTTGCAAGTAAACCCAAAATACCCCATATTCCTTAAAGCGAACTTTATTGATAGGTTTTGTTCTCAATGACATTGCTTACACCTTCTACCTACATTCACCAATTTGTCAATTTCTTGCAAAGCGGAGAGTTCGATAGAATCGAGGGGGCAAGTGTTGTTCCAAGAGGGACAACTCAAGGTAGAAACTCCAAGTTCTCTCTACTTATTGGTGCTACTACATGCATCATTAGAGGAGAATCTTTTGAGGAGAATCGATTGCTACCCAATCATTCACTATGCATGTATGTTCCTTGGGCTGCTGAGATGACCAACTTTGGTAAGTTGTCAATATCTAATGTGATGGGAGCAATTTCAATTATGATCATTAAAGTTGCAAATGATGAAGGCATGGATGATCAGATCATTATTGTGGATGACCCATGAGAGAGCCGTGGTAAAGTAGATTGAGCTTTGCTTTCTTTTCTAGATTTTGAAGTTGTAACGTTAGCCATTGTAACTTATTTTTGTTTGTGATTTTGATTGTTGAAGCTGTCATTTGTCAATGAAAGAAAACCCATTCTCACTCAACATGTGCAAGAGTTCAATGAAGAAGGTATTGTAATGTACGTCATGAATAATGTGTCATTCCTGAAAGCAAAAGGGACAATTTGTGTGTTTGACTTTACCATTTTGGTAGAGGTTCCTGACGGTCCAACCAAGGACAACTTGAAAGCAATTCACTTCACCAATGTCAATGCAAATCTAGTTAAGCATGTTTGCGAGGCTTGCAAAGGTGTTCAGCTAGCTAAGATCCCCTTCACCCTTATTGCTTCTCGTGCAAAAGCCCTCAAAGCATTATGTAAGTTTCCCTTTTTTAACATGTGATATTATCCAACGTGCAGGGAGCAAGTGTCCATTCACATTCGAGGCCCATATGTTGATATTGTGGTTTCTTTAGGCATCCCCTTTCTACGATTGGATGAAGAGGACCTCATGATGGTGTGAAGTGCGACTCTGGGTACCTATTGCTACTAAGAGCACACAATCCACCAGCTGGATTTTGCTGGTAGCCCAGCCTAGCATAGTTCAGCTTTGCTAGTAGCCTAGCCTAGCATAGGCGGTCATATACATCATCAACTAGCCATGATGTGCGATTAGATGGTTGCCATGGGAGAATTTCTTGGTCATCGGAGCCAAGATCTAAATAATTCAATGGGATGAGGGGGGAGGAGCAGTGGCACATACACCCAGCTTTGCTGGTAGCCCAGCCTAGCATAGGCGGTCATATACATCATCGTCTAGCCATGATGTATGATTAGATGGTTGCCATGGGAGAATTTCTTGATCGTTGGAGCCAAGATCATAATAATTCAATGGGATGAGGGGGGAGGAGCAGTGGCACATACATTCAGCTTTGTTGGTAGCCCAACCTAGCATAGGCGGTCATATACATCATCTTCTAGCCATGATGTGCGATTAGATGGTTGCCATGGAAGAATTTCTCGATCATTAAAAAATGCTAATTTGGGCGGCCTGTGAACTAGATGGCACCTCATGCAAATTCATTGTTATTACATTCAACTAAAGAAAGGAAAGATCAAAACAGGACATTAGATTAGCAGTGAGTCAGTTCATCAAGCTGTAATAACAACAATAGTTCTCATTCTAAACTATATTTATAATAGGCTGATACACCAACTGAATGCTAATCTAAGCTTGTGAACTCGATGGTCCCCCATGCAAAGTCATTGTTATTATAGTCTGATTCCAGCTCAATGCTACTCTGAGCCTGTAAATTAGATGGTCCCTCATGCACAATCATTGTTATTATAGTCTAATTTCGACTAAATGCTAATTTGAACCTATGAATTAGTCGGTCCCTCATGCATGGTTATTGTCACTAAAACAAGCTCGGTGGCTATTTGGGATTTATATTTTCTCTTTTTTAGGATTTATTGATTGGGATTTACTGAAACAAGTGCGGTGATTGTTTGGGATTTACTAAAGGTTATATTTTGTGGGGGTTGTAGTTAATCCTAAACCAACCAAAATGCATTTCGATGCTAGTGCTTACCTCCTCTAGCCTTAACTATCATGCCACTAACCTATCATATTCATCAATGTAATGTGTGGGGAATCTATCAGTACACGGGTCTTCAAAGATGGCAAAGATCATAAGATGGCTTGATTTGATAGATTAGAATATGTAAACAATTACATCTTGGATAGAGGAGAGCAAACTAGTTTAAAAACCCAACAGGTCTCGACTAAAGGAATAGCAAAAGAATAGAGATGCAAAGCCACGAATGCAATGACCTTTTTCTTGCCGCTTGTCCTAAGCTTGTTGAAGCCATTTCGCAAGGGGTCCCTCGACAACCCAAGATTGTCATAGATGAGATTGATCGCTTCTCGAGGGGGGGTCACTCATCATATGTAACCCTATCACATGAGTTCAACAGATGGGTTTTTATTAATTCAATTACTTACAGATTTATATATACATAAGGAAGTAATTTAATACCCAAAGGTTAATATACAGAAGGGCATTTTATATTAAAAATTGTCTAGAAGCTTGCATCATGTGACATGGATATTTGCGTAGAGAGGCTTATGTCATGGGACATTTTGAAATGCTATTATTGGCATTTTCCTTTTGAAATGAGTAAGCACTCCTCTTGCATCTTCTTGAATTCTAGAGAATTCTAAAAACCTTTTCTCTCTTTATTGCTCTTTTTGTCCTTTGCATTAGGATGAGATTAGGATACCATGCTTTCTTGAATTCTAGAGAATTCTAAAAAGCCTTTCTCTCTTTATTGCTCTTTTTGGCCTTTGCATTAGGATGAGATTATGATGCTATGATTTTCTCTCTTTATTGCTCTTTTTTGGCCTTTTCATTAGGATGAGATTAGGATGCTATGCTTTCTTGCATACATTGATCTCTAATCTTAATGAACACCATTAATTTTGAATTTATTTTTTGAAGTTTTTTTATCTCATCACTCTCTTTTTTTTTCTTTCTATCCACAGAGGGATTGCATTGAATCAATGGTGGAGGAGTATTTTTGAAGTTGATGCCTCTTATACTTGATTTTCTTTAGTTCTACTCAGTCTATTTAGCATTGCCTTTGTAAAGATCCTTCAGGCTCTCAAACAATTAATCTATTATTTAAAAAAGGATAGATAGTGGAGAGCCACTTCTATAATTAAGTCCAACACAATGTTCCGACATAAGATATTCCGATTAACACAATGTCGAGTAATAATGAAACTAGCATAATTTAACAAGAAGTAGCTAACCTAATGTACATAGGCTTGAGGGGCACAAGGAAACTTTTTTGAGCCACCTCCCTTTTGGTGTTGTTCCTTAGATATATAATTTATAAAATAAGTAGGCTTCGACACTAGGTCATTTATTCGGCTTTCAGTGTTGTCGTAGCTTATTTCATAAAACAAATGTTTAAACTTTGACACATGGTCATTTATTTGGCTTTTAGTGTCGTTGTAGGTTATCAGTGTTGTATGATAGTTTTGGCTTCAACACTTGGTCGTTTATTCGACTTGTGATGTTGTTGCACTTAACATTATTAAAAGTAATTGTCCAAGCTTTGACACTTAGTCATTTGATTTGATGTTCGTGTCATTGTAGCTTGCATATGAAATGGTTGTTTGTGTTGTTTAGTTTAAAATACTTGTAATCTAGTATAATTAATAGACTAATGGGAAACCCATGCGTTGTTGCAATTGGTAAAATAATAGCTTAGTTAGACTCCTTCAGCTATCACCGCCTTGGTTATAAGTAGCATTGAGATTCGGATTTGCATGTTGGTATTCTTCTACCAAGTTTCCATCCTCAATAAAGACCTAACATTAATTGTGAAGGCCCAAATTGTGAGCAAATTGTAAGGATTCTTATCGCTAGCAAGCAATCATAACTCAAAGGTATAGAGTTTCCTCCACATGAAAAAGAACACCTTGCTTTGCACTCTTTAGGGGCATTGTCAACTTCAACTTTATACCCCTATCATGCTGGTGCCACCATGCATTACTTCTTTCTAGAGGAATTCATCTCCCTTGATTCATTACTTGCCTTACTTCCATTTCACTCTTCGCTATTCCTCTTTTACCTGTACCCGCATCATTGTCCTCTTTGGAAATATTTTGTGTAGAATGTAGGGGACTACACTTCTAGTGTAGAATCTAGTGTCTAACACACACTTCTCCACACACTCAAATGGTAGGCCCATGTAAGCATGATGCAAATTTCGTAAGAATGGAGTTCATTGTGTTCTTTATTGTAATTAACTTTGTGCTCATTGATTATTTAAAATATGAATATATTTTAGATTCTCTCTCAATACTTGGTTTTTTCATGCATGTTTTGCTAGAAAACCTTTTGTGAAAAGATGCAAGCAGAGCAAAGGAAAAATTGGCTCAAAGTCACTAGGCAGCATCTTTGTATAGGGATAAGTAAGATGAGCAAGGAGCAAATAACAGACATAACTAGCAATGCAATACAGATAGAGTGTTTCTACAATGAGGTCATAGCCAACACAATGGGAGAGACGCTGCCCAAGAGTAAAATGAATGAAGGTGGAGTACGTCACATGATCAATAGCATCATAGGAAATATGAAGAAATGTGCAGAAGACTTGTGAGATGACTTGCCTCCTAATATTGACATGGAGAAATTAGGTTTTTGGGATTTGAAGTGGAAAGAGGAGAAGGGTAGAAGCAAGAGGGCAAAAGACATAGATTCACATTTCACTATTTCGAAGAAAGTGCGATATGAGCAATCAAAACATTCATGTGATCCATCTTCTGAGGCATGGTTAGCTATTGAGGGTAGTTGCAGGGATGCTTCTCACAAAGCACATTCATTTAGGAATGGTGATTGTTCAATTGTGTTAGGTATCCTCCATGAGGCTATAGAGGAGGGTGAGAATCTTGGTGCTGGCTCATTTGGAGTATGCTTTAAAGTCACTTTTAATGGCATCTCTTTCTTTCCTCGAAGTATTACTTATGCAGCGAAGCACTACAAAGGAAACATATCTCACACCTTAAAGTCATTTGACAAAGAGTATGGAATGCAAATATTACATCCAGGGATTGTCAGATGCATAGGATTTACTAGAAGCTTACCTTGGATCAACATTTTTCCATACTTCAATGAAGGGAGTATTGGAGACATGATGATGCAGCTACTCTTTGAGAAAGGGACTTTCAAAAAGCAAGTGTTATGCTTGAAAGGAAATGGAGTCACTAGGAGAGAACCAGATCCAATACTAAGTGATGTACAGCTTACGAGATTAAAGGCATTTGTGGAAGCTACCCCAAACATCATACAGTACGCATTGCTTGATGCATTAGCGACTGTACACCAAGAAGGCATTATACATTGTGATCTACACCCTTTCAATGTCATGCTAGATTTTACCAAGAATCATAGTCCACGGGTTGGCATCATTGATTGGGGATTGCTACTTCGATGCAGTGAATCAAGAGAAGCTGTTAATTTTGTGAAGCGTACTTTAGATATGGATGATGTGACTTATAAGATCAAGAAGACTACAACAATAAGACAAAATCGACTCCGGCCTTGGCAAGCTCCAAAAATAATCGACCCTGAGAACACCAATGCTTACAGTAAAGAATCAGATGTGTTTGCCATGGGATACATGATTAAAGAGGTTATTAATTTTTATAAGGAGTGTAAGGAATACTACTTCAAAGAGGATTACACAAAATAGTCAGCATGGAGTGGCAAGTTGCAGTAGATTTATTTCAATGCAACTAACTATATGTTTGTGGAAAAACAAAATAGAATGACATTGGCCGAGATGAATAATCGACTAGCAAGATTTAACACTCAACCCCATGCCTGTTTGCGGCCTGCAATTGAGATGATGCCTCAGTTTTATTAATCCGATTTTATTATAAAGCTACTCTTGGACAATTATGTTTATAAACTATAATGTTACTCTTTCAATGCATTTTGAATACTAGTATATGCATCTATACTATTTGAATTTAAAAATTCTCAAATTTTTATCTTCGTGTTGTAACTTCTTGCATTTTGAATACTAGTATATGTGTTTATAGTATTTGAATTTAATAAAGTGTAAAGTGTCTTAGAATGTATTTTTATTTTTTTTCAAAATTTTATATTTGTGTATTAGAATTGTGTATTAATTTGGGAAGAGTTTGTGTTTATTATGGTTAAACTCAAACCCATGAGTCATGCATACAAATTTTTATTATAATGATTAAATTTAAACTCACCAGTCATGCACAAATTGGCAATCTAAATTTTGCAGGTCATGCACACACAGGTGGAGGGGGGGTTATAATTAAGGTTCTCATTTTGAAGTACATCGGTCTCCTATCATGGCATCTTTTTTCAGGATTCAAGCAATTGACTATGATAATAGGGAGAAATTAGATGTTGTTAGGGTGACAAGAGATACAAGTCATCCTGCATTCTCTCATGTTCGTGAACAAATTGAAGGTGATGAGCTTCTATTGGAACCCTTTGAGTTTATTGAGGATGAATATACAATAACCAAACGGCAAGAGGAACGATGGACAATCAATGATCAACTCTTAGTGCACATCAAGAGAAGTCTATGCCGCATAGAGGAAACTCCTTATCCATGTAAAAGACATTGCACTCAACTAGCTGCTGATGACATAAATCTTGATGCCCAAGTGCACATGTCTTCAAAGCTTTCTAGTAGATTACTGAGCCCAACTATTCTTGAACTTTGGCAATGTGAATCTAATAGAGTTAGATCAAAGCTAAAGGAAATGGTAGTATTAAGGGATGATAAGTTTGAGTTGCATTCTGAGGACTTCAATGGGGTGCCCCATGTGCAAATTTGGTGTCATGAGTGTAATGAACTTTATGGTAAAGGATTGATAGAAGGCAAGCATGCAGCATACAATTGCTTTTCTAACTTCATGAGATTTCACATATTAGAAAGTAAAAAGCATGAGCTCAAGTATATGGTTGCTCAAGGACTATGAAAAGAAGATATGCCCAAAGTAGTGCATCAACCGACAAAGGATGACAAAAGAGAGATAGAAGATGTGATAGAGAAGATGAAATCTTTTATGTCCACAAATGAAGGTATTATTTGTTCCTTTATTCCTCAATTAGTATTTGCCATCTTCTTACATTAAGTCTCTTACTCATCTCCTATCATTTCAATAGGTTGGGATTTTGAGGTTGTTGAAGCTACAATACATGATTTTAAGGACAAAAGCTTAGTGAAGGTGCGATGCAAATATGATGATGCATGGTTGCGTTTACGTCCTCCAAGATTAGATTTGTACATGGTTCTCAATGAACACACAAAGTCAAACTCTCATATCAAGTCGCTCATGAGAAAAGATGAAAATCCAAAGGTAGCACTCACTGGCTTGCGAGGGCATCCTCGAAAGTATAAGGAGCATGATCTAAAGCAAAGATCTCTTAGCAACTTTTTGGTTTCAACAAAAACTAGAAGCCCAAGTATGAGTGCTTTCTCTGTTGATTCAAGTTTTAATAGAGAAAACGAATCTTCTTTTGTAAATTTTGACTTGCTATGTTGGGGCCTTTGGAGACATGAGGTCAAAGTAGGTAACAAGTATGTCAAGATAAAGCCTTTCTTAGATGATCAATGTGGCGGGAAGTATTGGTTTATAGAGCATCATGTTAAGGCGACGTTAAATAATGGATGTATGGATATTCATGTGGATGGATGCTTTCGTCACATAAGTTGCATACGCATTTCACAAGATGGGCAACCATTTAAAGGCTTTACATGCCACCATTGCAAGGGGATAGTTAAACTTGTTGACTTTAGAATGAGATTGTACAGAGAAGAGAAGGTTGAGAATAAGAGAGGAGATAGGAGTACTGGTTGTGGAAGAAGGCTAGATTATCTTACAAAGAGTGAGCTTAGAAATGCAACTCTTTTTGCTAAAAGTAGAGTAAGAGACCTTTCTAAGCAACTATGGTGGACAAAGTCTCAGGTTGCCATTCTTTCAGTAAGAGTCTGCACTTTAAGAGAAGCTATCATAGAGTCTCTCAATCGAAAGGATGTAAAACGATTTTGCAACAATATAATCGAAGCCCATAGATTGGAAAAGTTTGGTGGTAAAGTTGCCTTATGGGACTTTCTACAAGATGTTGCCACAAACATAATCAAGTCGTCAACATTACAAAAATACATGTGAAATTAAATGGTTTTAAAAGTTATTTGGAATTGTGACATGTAAGTGAAATCTGAGGTTGTATTCTTGGTGTGCACTAGGCAAAAGTTTCTTAGCAGACGATGTTGCCTCATTAGGAAGTGTCTGTAGTCAAGCAATGAGGCTTCTCGCTCCTTCTTGCAATAATGCAAAATAGACACAGGATCATAGAGTCCTGGGTAATCATAGTGATTGATGCAACATGAAACATGAGGGTCATGATACTAGTGGGTCTGCTTACAGAAGCCAATTGTTCCTATTCTAAAGTGCGGAATTCTCATATATGACATATTTGAATGATGCAAATGTTCCTCCAATGACAAGGAGCTGGATGTGATACATATCTTTTTATTTTGTCAATATGGCTTAATAGTAACATGGTCAACTCTTTGTGATATTTCCTTGCCATGGGGTCCGTAATACTGTTTCAATTTACCTTTGGGAACTAGTGCCCGTTTATACTTTGTTAGGCCTCTTTTGGAATCTCATCATCTAGTATATTATAAACTCTCAGTACTTGTGAAAAACTTAGACATGTTATGAGTTGAAAAAGTACCTAAATGACGGGTGACTTATCTCTTTCTGTGTTTAATTCTTTGAAACACAAGCAGAAAGATTTGAATTATTAGTATATGGCTTATTCTTTGAAGCTTAAGCTTTTTCATTTCCTTGTAATTGATCGATTTTTAAAAATAACTTAATATGGTAATTCTTAATATGAAATGGTGGTTTTCCAATTCCGAATGTTTTGGGTAATGTGTGATAGCAGATTACAATGCTGACAAGTTAATAAAATTTGCAATGAGTTCTGCCAATCATTTTCATTTTGGTTTTCATAAGCACTAATATTTGAATATACTCATTATCAACGCTTAATTGTTTCAATGAGTACATTCTATTATAGTGGTTTTGAGTATATGTAAATTATATTATTGGTCCTATAGTAGTCAAGTTTGATCAGGTTAGTGGAATCCTCAGTGTTAATGCATGGTTAGTTCAACGTTTAGGGTTTCGAATGGTCAATTTTTTGACCCTTTTGTCTCTCATTTCCTTACATCATTGTTATCTTCTTACCATCCTCTACTGTGTCTCGACCCTCTTTCCACATCCTATCTGCCTTCGTAGCTTCGTAATCTTTTAAAAATCCACATAGTCTAATCAAGGTAAGGGATGTGAAGTTCTGTATCTTCAAGCCCTTTGTGGTTTACATACAATTACATTACTAATAGCATTGAGCCAGCTTTTCAGAATTATGTGATAGAGTTCTGAAACTATATATACTAACATGTATTTCTAGTGGTTAAGTGTGAATGTGTCTAATTAAGTGTTGGAAAATTATAAGAATATGTACATTGATAATTTGTACAAGTGAAATTATCAAGGCTTAACTGTTTCAATAGTTACATTCTATTATAGTAGTTTTGGGTATTACTGGTCCTGGAGGGAAGGTCACTTTGTGTTGTTGGTTAAGTTTGATTAGGTTAGTAAAACTGCTAGCCTTTTCAAATGGTTCAGATAAACTGGTCTGTAACTTCCATTCATAGACCACTATGTACTTGTCATTTCCAAAAGTTGAATCAATTTTACAAACAGGATTTGAGCTTACTTGATAGGCTCCTATAACTCTGTCAAAATTTTCCCTTTGTCCGAGTATGCTCATCTGTGCCTATGTCCATGACATAAGTTTATAGCTATGAGCAGGAAAGAAATGCCAGTCCATTTTGATGAATTTTGCTATGTACTTGCCATTTCCAAAAGTTGAATCAATTTTACAGATGTGATTTGAGTCTACTTCGATATTGCAATACTACTTTCTCCGGGTATACTCATCTTTGTCTATGCTTGTGACATGAGTTTTGAGGTGTGAGCGGGAAAGAAATGCCAATTCATTTGGATGAATTGAGGTTCGTGCCCTTTTCACCTATAGTTATGGCCTTATTTTGGTGTACTTCTAATTTGATGTCACTTTAGGTTCCATTTTCTTGGAGCATTCCATACTCTTACTTTGGGCATTTTGTATGTTTTTCGTATTTTTTTTGCTTTCCCTACTCACACATTCTAGCTTGCAGGCCACTCTCTTGAAATCAAATCCCTTGTCGAAGTCCTGACAATTTTTTTTTTTGAAGGGATGTGGATTGGTCAATGCATGATTGTTATGGCTTCTAGGCCTTATAGCTAGTATTTCATTGCCTTGCTGCCAAAAGCATTGTGAGCTAGTTATTGCATGCGGCCTTCCAATCTTATTTCATGAATGTTCTACCTCCCAAACAACCTTGGTTGACGGTTGGAATCTAGAATGCTACGAGATGAAACCTCTGTGCTCAACCAAGGATTTTTCCCATTTATGAGCATCCTAGTTAGAAGATCAAATGTCAATTGAAGGTAGTAAAAGAACGTAAAGATGATTGATTTGAAGTATCATTACAATACATGCAATAACATTTGCACTAAAACTATGTGCTTCTACATTCCTTTTTTTGGCTTTTTTGGGTGGCATTGGCAACAAAGCAGCCGTTGGTGTACATGTCTGTACCCTCTTTTTCTACCTGAAGTAGTTGCTCGACATGGCAAACATAATTTATCATCAGGTTTTTTTATTAGTAATCCATTCGAGTTAGTGAGTCATAATTCATGATAGTAAATTGTAGCTCGAATCTTTTGAATTTCAGGTCCATCAATCATTGGTCCCAATGTTGTGCATGGATTTATGCCTATTTTCATTTATGGAAATGTTTGCATGCAGCTGCTTTGTACTTGTCCTACATGGTAAATCATACTTAGTAGACATGAAATTCTTTTACAAACGAAGTACGTATAGAATCATTTATTCACTTACATTGTGTTAGATATTTAATGAGGGACTCATTATATCATCAGGTTCTTTTATTAGCAATCCATTCGAGTCAGTGAGTCATAATTCATGATAGTAAATTGTACCTCGACTCTTTTGAATTTCAGGTCCATCAATCATTGGTCCCAATGTTGTGCATGGATTTATGCATATTTTCATTTATGGAAATGTTGAATTAATCGCACGTAGCTGCTCTGTACTTGTCCTACATGGTAAATCATACTTAGTAGACATGAAATTCTTTTACAAATGAAGTACGTATAGAATCATTTATTCACGTACATTGTGTTAGATATTTAACGAGGGACTCATTATATCATTGTTAGCGAAAGCACTCATATAATAATAGTTACATATTGTCATGCAGTTATGTTACTTCAAGCCTTGTGACTGTGGTGAGAAACTACTCGACAGACTCTACATCGCCTTAAGAACTTAGGAGTTGAATATAGAGTGTTGAAAGCAAAGTATAGGTTGTAGCAGTTGCTTGTGAAAATGCCTCCAAAAACATCATCTTCTAATGGATCTTGCAACTTGAAATCCATCGAAGTTAGAAAGAAGGAACTGAAGAAGAGGGTTATGAAGCGCAGGAAAATAAAAAACAAGGCTATGATGAAGCCTTGGTACTATGAAACTGTAAGGGCATTAGGCTTTTCAAAGTTTATGAGCACACACATGCACTTGTATAATTAACACTTTCGAGTAAGCACTTTTGATTAATTGTTATATTTTGTACACACACTATCACAGACATCACTAAAAGTAATCGAAAGGGCACAAACTTTTTGATGATGTAGTGTTAATATAATAAGGCTCAAATCTTCTTCTTAGTATCTAATAGTTTTCCTTTTCTAGTATGATGTTATGTACCAAGCATCTTAAATTCGAGAGCTTTTTTTTTGGGACGTTTTTAACTTTTATCTTTAAAATATGATGTTGTGAGAAGCATATTCAAATCTAAAGTTAGAAATTACAACTATAACTAGCACATGGTGAAACATTTCCAATGATGTTTTTTTTTACAGAGACAAGCGACTGCTACATATAAAGTAAAGCCGTTACTCTCGATGATACTAATGCAGAATCATCGAGTTATGCTATGGTAACCATTGACAAAACTTTCGTGAAGTGCTATTTCCAAAATGTTGCTGAAAGAGATGTCAAAAGGATTAAATTAGAGGCCCCAAAAGATGGGAGTTCTCCAAATATCTTATCTATAGAATCTTCAGAGCAAGCAAGTACAGAGAGTGAGTACAATTGATAGGCCCCTTTCAATCAATGAGATTGACTTATCCATAAAAAATGAAATATTTGAAGGTATAGTTCTTATCAAGTACGGCACATGGCCCTTAGAAAATGTTGGCTACCCAAAAGTTTGAAGCTAGATTTAACTGATAGAGAGGGGAGTGGCTGTACCACTCTCGCAATAGGCAAGGTGTATTATGAGGATTTTATCAAAACCCTCAATGTTGGTGATTGTATTAGAATAACCAACTTCTCTGTATGCAATAGAAATACTCACAATGATGGGGGGGAGCTAATTTCACCTTAGTTTTTTATCCTTCCACTAGGATCGAACGATGTGAGCCATTTATGGTTGATCCAATGTTTATTCTAACAACAAGTATTTGCAAAGTACAAGGAGGAATGTAAGGAGCTTATAAACAAAGGGCAAGTGAATTACCTTCCCTTGGCAATAGTTGCGATGCCAATTATCAAGCTTGGGAGCTCAATCCGCTAGATGGATGAACTAATAGTCAGTAATGGCGTAGATGCGAAGGACTTAATAACGGTATTAATTTATTATAACTACTTTCGTTCCAATTAGGCCAAATAAAGTTAATAATGACCTCTCTTTTTTTCTCATATAACTTTTTTGTTTTCCCTTTTTTTCAAGCAGCTTCCTTTTTGGAGCAACAGGCGTTTTAATTATGTCAAGCTTGCAGAAAGATTCAAAGTCATCGGCTTTTGCCATTTTATATTAAGGAATGTTGGGCTAAAGAAGAACACTCAACCTATCATGCTCAATATGTTGGATCTAACCATTTGATCCCTGCTCAAATTCCCTCGATCTCTGTGAGGTTGGCACAAGTTTTCCATTGACATATTCAACAAATCGGCTATCGCAACCAAGTACGTTTTACTACTTTGCAATGTTTGTAATGGTTTGTGAATCCAACTAATCCTATCAATAATTTACTTTGCTGCCATTTTGTGTGAAGGTGAGTGGTGTCCTCAGTATTGCCGGAATCAACTCAACACTGTACAAGCCCGTATGCACTTTTTATAAAGAAGGAAAAATTTCAAAGGATAATAATGTGGCTCGTTGTTTGACCTGCAACTGAGTTACACTTCTAGAGAAAATTCGAAAGTGAAAGGTATTATTACAAGTCTGGATGGCGAGACTGTAGACATTATGTTGAAGGACATATGAGTAGACAAGGTGTTGAATTTACCCCGTCCTTTTGTGGAGATGATCGAGGATGATACACAGTATATGAAGTCCAAACTCTTTGACATGAAGATCGATGGCAAATTTCTAGTGAACATTCATGGTGCGGTTGTAGGTTTTATTCCTTTACAGAATGTTGCTGCTTAACCTATCCCACTACCATCAGCAAAAGAAAAAGAATATAACATCAAAGCAATTGATACATTTAATAACAATAGCCACATTTCATGCAAAGTATTAGAAAACCCCAAAGCAACAGACGGCCTCAGAATAGTTATGCAAATTAAAGAAGGAATGCTAGTTGAATTATGAATGATGACATCAAATGGATTCTATTTCAAAATCCACAAATAGGAAAAGAAACAAGACAAAGAAATTTCCATGCCTACACAACAACTATTAATTGCAAATGGACACCAATATTAAGGGTCACAAGAGAAATACAAATTGGTCCTTCTAAAAAAACAATCCTCGCTTGACAATAATTCCCAATCCAACCAGCTGCAGCACAAACGATTCATAGAGAAGAAGGGCTTACAGTGGACAAATTTTCCTTCTCTCTAACAGCATTCAAATGCACAGTTTAATATACACAGCCTTGTCATGTGTCCAAAAAATAGAAAACCTCTTCTTACTACAATCGCTACAACAACATTTCCTCATACAAAAAGACGTCCATGAAGAAATGCAAAGACTAGCCACTCAATCAAAATGGGAAAACCTCAACAATTAAATGCACGTACCTAGAGAATCAACTATTCTCATCCAATCTTTAAACACAAGCCTCCTTACAAAAACATAAGGAAGACATTATAGCCACTCAAACACTTATGGATTCATATATTATATGTTTACAAGAAATGAAGACTGAACAATGTGAAAAACGTCTCCCTTCAACTTTCGAATGCATTAACAACCGCTCTACTTGCACACTAATATGAAATAACA
This sequence comes from Dipteris shenzhenensis, assembly GCF_047967505.1. Taxonomy (NCBI): domain Eukaryota; kingdom Viridiplantae; phylum Streptophyta; class Polypodiopsida; order Gleicheniales; family Dipteridaceae; genus Dipteris; species Dipteris shenzhenensis. The sequence continues at coordinate 13,272,509 of NC_141603.1, read as the reverse complement.
TCACCATTCAACAAACAAAAACGATTGCACAATTTGGAATTGAAATTACAACTATACATATCAAAACAAACAACACCGAATATACAATTGCTTGCAAATATATATAGATCACCATCTAGCAAATACAAATTATTCTTCCAATTGTTGCATGACACATTAGCGACCATCGATAAAGCGAACAATGCTATACTACTAGGAGATGTCAACATTGATATGCTACAAAAAACAAAACAATCAGAGACATTACAAAAAATTATGACTATCTTCAAATATGACCTATAGTGCGACCACATCACAACAATATATGGAACACAATTAGATCATATTTGGAGCAACATACCCAAGACAGCCACTCACTGTGGAACAACATACGCATATTGGACAGATCACTTCATAACATACATACATGCATAAGAAAACAAAGAATTTCGCGACATACTACACGTTAAACAACTCCCAAAAAAATAAAAAAAACACAGACAACTTCATTATTAAAAAAAAAACCTTAATTTTCCTTTAAAACAATTTATTAAAACCAAAAAATCAATCAAGCAGGGCCATAGTGGTGCCACCACCTTGTTGATTATTATTATGGATAATCTCGTTGTTTGATTGGCCGACTCAAAGGCACATGCTTCCTCAGGATGATTCTATGCGGTTTTTAATTATGGATAATCTCGTTGTTTGATAGGCGGACTGTAAGCCACGTGTCTCTTTAGGATGATGCATGTACATGCTTTGTCTTCACTCGTTGGAGTGGTTTGCATGTTCGTTCTTCCATCATTCCAATGCATGATCTTCCTTGGAATGCATGATTTTGTTGTTTCCAGGTGGATATGGATTGCAGATCGTCTTGGCGGATCGTTACTAGTTTGTGCTAGACTATGTGTGCTGCAAAATCATGGATTATTCGGCACAGACGGCGGTACTTTGTCATTGCATAAGTCAAGATTTTCAGCTAATAGCCTCCCTAGTTTACAGTATGAATCAAATGTTTTTTCAGTGTTTTTTGTCATCTTTTGAGTCAATACGAGGTACAAGTTAATTGTGTTGGTGAATCGTTTCGTGTTTGCTCCTCTTCCTTGATTCTTCTGCATACCCTATAAAAGACTAAGAGGTGACCAATAAGAACGCCACTCTTTTTGAATATTTGCAAGATTTCCAGAATCGTCGTTATGGAGGGTTCGGCTGATCTGATGGAAACCGATAATGGTGCTTTTGTGAAAAGTCTTGCACCATTTCCCACGGAATACTTTGGTTTCACTTATGTCTTCTCTTTAATCGAATTCGTCCTTCCTTCATTTTGGACTTTCTCGATTACTTCCGTTGTGTGCAGGCCTTCAGAAAGTATGCCCTGAAGTAGTACAATCTCCCGTGACCCCCAGCTCTGCTAAACTTGTCGTGGTGGAACACGTTGAGAATGATTTGAACAAAGCAAGTTGTGGCAATGGTCCATACCAAGAACCTTCATGTGCTCCTCTTTTGTTTGTGTGGAAGTCCTTTTGCAGAAGAAAACGCGTCCGAATTATAACGATTTGTGTTACTTCAAAATTGCACTTCTTTGGTCTGCGCAGTTCATTTGTCGAAACAAACGCCGTTTTCACCGCTGATAGTGTGTGCAGCTCCGTTTGCAGAGGATACGCTGTCTGACTTGTAATGATTTACGTTGTTTGGTCTACATAGTTCATTTCTCAAATTCCATTGATTGTGTCTGTTGTTCCATTTGTAGAGGATACGTTGTCCAAATTTCCGTTTGCTAAGGCTACACTGTCCAAACTTTAACGATTTGCGTTAGTGAAAGAGTCTTGGATTTGTATTTTCTTGTGTTTACAGTCCTGTGTTTCAATACTATTTCAAACGATTAACAATTAATTGAAGATTTGACCCACTGTTTTGGTTCCAGAGGAACCGCTGTCCCAAGTTTGATGAATTGCATTACTGAAAGAGTTTTGCATTAGTGTTTTCTTCTGTCTGCAGTTCTGCGTCTCAATAGTCTTTGAAACGATGTAAGGTTAGCTTTAAAATTGAACCACTGTACGTTATTTCAATATATCTATTCAATTTGTTGGTCTTTCTTTCATCGAAGTTTCAATTTCTTCCTCTCTTTTTTGGCCCATCCTATGATTTTGTTGGACACCTATCCCGTTTCTCGCAAATCTCTTTCATTGAAGGTACTTGCATGGGTGACTTGTACGATGTCTTGCAGGTGTAGCCACAATGTCTGCTTGTTCGTACATGGACAAAAGTGCATCTCCACCTACCCCAAAGTCAAGTCCGTTTGTGAATGCTTCTCTAAGAGAACCTCCTAAAGAGAATTTGCTGAAGAACTCTCCAATTAAGAAGACTCCACGTCGTTCGTTGAAGAACTCCTTCCAAAGTGGCACAAGAAGCTTATGCTAAAGGTAAAGAAATAAATGTGTTTTGTTGTTTGCCTTTGGTAAGTGTTACCTTTTATTTATTGTCCTCCTTTCTTTGGTATTTAGTGAAGAAGCAAATACGAAAAAATCCGGAGTATGCTAATTTTAAGTCCACCATAATGTCTCATGTACAACGCTCAAGCAAGTGTAAGCATGTGAGGCATTTGGTAGAGAAACTGTCCCCACCTAAAAGCAACATGATTGATGTTACTAACATTGACTATGACGAAGGCAATGGTTGCATTAGGAGCTGCTGTTGTTTAGTTATGATGGTAATGGATTTGGCAAATGTTATATTATAAAGTATTGCTATTTGCTTTTGCATTTCCATAAATTGTTTTGAAATCGATCGTTTTAAAATTATGTATTGCTATTGAAGATTTCAAGAAGTGAAGTTTTTCTTTGCTTGTTGTTATTATTCGTAGAAAACTTCTTCTTAAACTATTTTGGTTTCACTCCTACGTAATGTAGAAGTGCTTTATAAAAAAGATTAAACATGACGGTCTTGCAAATTTAATTTAATCATACAAAGAGACATGCTCTTCAATATAAAGTAGGAGAGTTATAAGTGGGTCATTGTTTTGCTTGGGTGTAGCCATTTTTGGTGAGGTTCAGGGCCTTTTTTGTATATGGGTATTTTGCATGACCCATAACTTATGCATTGCTTAACGGAATTCGGCAAACTTTGTCTTCAAGTTGTAGTACACATTCCAAACTTGAACATGAGAGTAAAAAATTATGGAATAACGATTTGGAACGAGACCGTTAAAGCATTACAAGTGCTATGTTGCATGTGGAGCATGCATCTTGAAGACTATAGGATATAATAATTTATTCAAAAACATCAAAATTTTGTTTTATATATACATGCAATCAAGTAATCATTCTAAAGTACACTACGTGGGCTTCTCCTCAACCCAAGGACACACCTAAATGAGATCATTATGCATGGGTTAATGGGCCTCCAATGTTGTGCTAAAGTGATGCATACCCATTTGAGGGCACACTTCATAACTTTTTTTGGATTTGTTAAAAACCAAAACAGATTGTTGGAATCCAAACTATTGGGACTAGTGCATGGTGGTGTTAAAACATTGATAGTTGTTGGTATTGGTATCTAAATTCACCCTAAAATGGAAGGAGTTGAAAAAGTAAAATTTGTCCATGTGAAAAGATATTTTAATAAATTCAACACTATTTACAATTTTGAATTGTTTCTTTTTCCATGCACTTGCCTGGGATATCCAATTCTACTAATGTGTATCGTCGGAGGGGGGGAAACCGACAGCTGAAATTTCGCTACTCCTGCGAATTTCGAATTGTCACACGTCCCACCCATCAAATCTTGGAAGATCAAGTACCTACAACCTGCCCCCGCCCTGCAACCCACACGTACCTTGACGTGATCTCGCATAGACTTTGGTTTTCCATTGTCTTCTTTCGAGTAAGTTGTCTTCTATTTGCTTGCCTCACCAGCTAGCTTCTCTCTGTTTTGGTTTGACATTGTCGTCTTTCATTGATCGTCACCATGGCAACATGCAGCTCACCATGGCTTATAAGAGAAGCAAACATAGGCTGTGAGATAGAAAATCTGAAAAGCTTGATCAGGGCATAAGGAACATAAGTCTCCTTGCACACCAGCAGCAGGAAGCAGTTGTTACAGATACACACATTCGATCATTGCCATCAGAGCGAAGAAAACGAGCTGTGATGTCATGATTGGTGGTAGCATTCGAGCAAGCAACATCAAGCCATTTAGGTAAATACCATTCTTGAGTCTTTACAAGCTTTAGCGTGTACTCTAAAGTTCATAGAGTGACAATCCTACGAACACCTTGTAATTTCATGCCAAAACCTCTCTACTATTGCAATGACTTCAGCACTTTGTCTGTCTCTCCTTTTCTTGCATTTTGTTGAATCCCATAGGCTACTTGGATCGGGATGATCAGGTATTGCTTCCACTCTTTCTCAAGAGTTTCTCTAAATAACAAGGACATCTGTAGAAAGCAGACAGCATACAAGATGTTTGATGAGCACATCATGCTTAGTGATTGCTTGTGATTGAGTTTAGGGATAGTTTACTTAATTCATTTCTTGATACAACGCAGTTCAGTGGTTGCCTACACCAGCCCAGTGGTTGCCTACACCAGCCCAGTGGTTGTGTATGATTGAACTTTGGAATAGTTTACTAGGTTGGCATGGACTTAATGTGATTGTCCTAAACCAGCTCGGTGGTTGGAATATCATGCAACCGTGTGACTGGATCAGCTCAAACACTAGAACTAGGCTGGCTTGGACTTAATGTGATTGTCCTAAACCAGCTCGGTAGTTGGAACATCATGCAATCGTGGTTGGTTCGATCATCTTAAATACCAGTTATGTGATTGTCCTAAACCAGCCCGGTGGTTGAAATATCATGCAACCGTATGGCTGGTTCAGCTCAAACATTAGAGCTAGGCTGGCTTGGACTTAATGTGATTGTCCTAAACTAGCTCGGTGGTTGGAACGTCATGCAATCGTGATTGGGTCAGCTTAAACACCAATTAAGGCTAGAGGAGGTAGGCACTAGCAATGAAATGCATTTGTGTTGGTTTAGGGTTACCTATAACCCCCACAAAATATAACCTTAGTAAATCCCAAATAACCATCGTGCTTGTTTCAGTAAATCCTAATCTATAAATCCCAAACAAGGGAAAATGTAAATCCCAAACAGTATACTAATTCCAAACAACCACCGAGCTTGTTTTAGTGACAATGGCTGTGCATGAGGGACCATCTAATTCATAGGTTCAGATTAGCATTCAGTCGGAATCAGACTATAATAACAATGACTGTGCATGAGGGACCATCTAATTCACAGGCTTAAATTAGCATTGAGTCGAAATCAAACTATAATAATAATGACTTTGCATCTAGTTCACAAGCTTAGATTAACATTCAATCAATTTATCAGGCTATAATAACAATAGCTTAGAATGAGAACTAGCATTAAGCTGAGATAGACTGTAAGAACATATCACGCGGTTAGAATTACCATTTAATCGCACATCATGAGTGAAGCAGCCATAAGAAAATAAACCTTCGAATCCAACTAAATGCAACATTTTCAAATTATAAGGTCCAGTTGAGTGAAGAATCGCATCCAAGAATGGATAAATGGCGAATTATTGCTTTAAAACTGAAGTTATATAGAAAAGCCAAATGTACAGTCAGACCCGTACAGTCAGACCCTAAAGTTATATACCCAGGTAGTACACAACCGAGTTTTACTCTTTTACATTTTGAAAAGAGACCACCATCGTATCTCAATATGGATAAATACAAAGACAATTTACTTTTTTTTTTTCAAAGAAGACAACTTACTACTTAACTCAAGTTTTATTGAAAAGCCGACTATACTAGAGGGGTGTTCAGCCCCTAAAAAAGTCCCGAGTAATATATATACAAGATTCCAAGAGATTTAAGTCCGAGATCTTTGAAGGAATTTATATTTACACAAGAATTCCAGGACGCAGGCTCGACACCTTGCACAGCGGGAGCCTTCAGCAACATACTTCGCAAACTATGGGCTCTTATAGTATTGAAGGCCTTCCCACAGTTCCTCATGCAATATGACCATCTTATGAATGACACTCTTGGGAACTCTATGTTCCTCCTCCAAGCGATCCTTGGGGGGGTCACTTAGTGTAATATGTCTATATCGCGGCGTGCGTTCAAGGGTTCTTTTCTAAATCCCTATGTAACCTATTTGTAGTATTTCCTAGTATCCCCTCTATAAATTTTGGAAAAGTTTATAAATCCCCTTCTGTAAGTATATTTATTTTCCTAGAGGAATTTTAAAAGTGCTTATGTGAGTCATACACTACTACTTTTACGATGAGATATTTAGAATGCAAGATCTCTACATCACCTGCATTATTTGAATCTACACACAAAAAATTGAGGTACCGACTGCAATAATGGGCAATGCATAAGTTTAAGATGGGTTTGTGTCTTGATGATGCCATAAAGCAAGAGAAACAAAGAATTAAGACTATTGTGCAAAAATTAAGAGGAACAAATATCAAACAAGACAATCATGTGTGCCATACACCAAGAGCAAAGAATTGTGCAAAGTCACTTGAAACACGTAAAGAGCTCAAGAAACAACCTTTATAAAAATACCACATGAAAGATTGGGAGCTTTTATAAATGCTTTATATCTTTCCATTTTTTACAAAACCATATGTATGGGTGTTTCAACTAGGAGAAGGGATGATAGATTAGCCAATTTTACAAAGCATTCAACGACGATATATAATATTTATTTCTTACCAAATACAAACATTTACTAAGTCATATCAAACCATGGTATTAAAACCATAGAGGCTACATTCATACAACATCTTGTTGTACCCGATGCCAAAATAGCATTTTCAAACTTGCTTAATGGCATTCATATAAACAAAAGTACCCAGGCGGTTGCAAATCATCTACTTCTGTGATTCAAGGTCCTGCAAAAAAATAATTGAAAAAATCCATCAAGACAAATCAAACTAAACTCAGCGCATAGTAATAATCGTAATAAAGCTTTTATCATATTAAAAAGATTACAAAGAAGCCCCTACCAAGTGTGTTTAATGCCCCTTTACAAAGTCATTGAATACATTCCAATCATGCTCATCTAAAGTATACTTATTGCTATTACCCTCATAGGTGAGGTTTGCCAATGCAATTACGCTCTCAATATTTATCATGTCAAGGTCTATAAGGTCATATGTGAAGCATCTTGAACCTTTTGCCTTTTGATACCACCCAAGCTGGACTTCGACTCCAAAAGGTCTATCTGAAAGGTTGAACCCTCTTTTATATTCCACATACCCCCCACCAACCTTTCTCCATATTTTTTGAACTCGTCCAAGGTACCATATAGCTTGTGTTTTCTTTTTTTGCAAAGATCTTGGATTGCATTTCCTTTTGCTTTTCCTTGTTTTGTGTTCTTCATGAAAGAATACGGCACAATCGGAACCTCTTCTAAATAGGTTCTCATTTGATGTAGCAAGAGGTATATCTTCCTTAGAGGAGTATACTCCTTGGCGAACCCTTGCGAGTCTATCTTTAGAGAGTGTGGGATTTCCATTAAGTTGACTTACCAATGTGGACTTGAAGAGAGTTTTACCATCAATGGTAACAACTGGGCTCACTGCTTCTTCTTCATCTAGGAGAGAATCCACCACATGTCTGATTTCACTTATGGAGGCATCGTTGTCATTATCATCTATTTCTAACACATGATCTGCTTGACATTGGTCTTCTTCTTCAGAATCAAATTCTTGTGAATATCCATCTGCAAATCCATTTGACCAAGGTTCCATCCACCACTTCATATTCTCACCCTTTGGCTTCATATGCAAACTTTCACACCTTTCTTGAGCACTTTTTAGTCCCTTCTTCAATGCTTTAATGATTTTATCATCAGTTGACACACACTCATAGTCCCCTAGATTAGCTTCTTGCATGTTCTCTTTGAGATTCAATTCTCTCCAGACATGTTCTTGCTTCTTATGTGCCCTTGTAAATAGAGGACTATCCTCTTTGCATTTAAAGTGTGCAAGCCTATTCATACTGCCTGCACTATGTAGCATATCCATCAAGTCATAAGTGCGGTCTTGTCCCACCATGCTTCCAATCTTGCTGAAGAAGATTTCAACTGCATCTGAACGTGTAAGATGTAAAGGACACCTTAGGCCTAGACAAAATTCTCTAAAGTACTTGATCAGTAGGACCACAAAATGGCATGAGAGTTGCACATCTAAGAAAGCTTCCTTAGTTATGAAGTTTCTGTTCAACGTATAGTTGGCATGATAAACAATCCAAGACCTCCAAATTTGAAAGAAAAAAGAGACTTAATCTGATCATATCCTTTTTGTCCTTCTCCCACTTTGATCATGCATGTGGTCATGCACTCATGATCATCTACTTTATATCCATCAAACCCCACAAGCATGTCATCCTTTGGATTCCACCTACAAGCAATAATAAGCACAAGTGTGTAAGATCATATGCAATCCTCTTGCATTCAAAAACAAGATTTAGATTATGAAAATAATTTAGAGAAAAAGGAGGTTACCTTATCCGCTTCTTTATTACAGCTTCATCTTCCACTATGATGAAGGGAATCCTTGGCATGATTCCATGCTTTTCTTTTTCTTTTTCATAAATTTCAGTGATTGCATCAAAAAGATATCCATGTATACTAGGTATAAACTGAGTAGCAAGTCTTTGCCCTCGCATTGTCATTGATAAAGAAGGTCCATTGAGGTTGGAACTCAAGAAGTCATGTAAACTTGGACCTCCCCACATCCTTGCAACCTCAAATATTGCCTTTGTGTTCTCACTATATCTTTAAGTCTTCCCTCCTCATAAATTGAATCTATAATTACAAAACCAGTTTGAAGCCCTACTTCTCAATGGCAGGACAACCAATTTCTAACATTAAATTAAATACAGCTACAACAATGTCTTCTAAACATCTTGGAAGATCAAAGTAGCTTAAAATATCGGGCCTTCCAGAGAACATCTTCGAGCAACTACGGAAGATGCGATGATGACATTGCAAACAATAATGACAAACAGCTACACATAATTCAGACGACATCCAAGATTCAACAACATTATCCGAGAAATCAGAACATACTCACACCTCTATTGTAAAAAGTACAAACAACCTCCCACGAAGGCCTCATGCATAACAGCCTCTCTGGCACAAAGAGCCTCATTTTTATACTTCCTCTCGTCTCTATGCAAGTATGAGAGACAGAAACAGAGACAGCCAGAGAAAAAAGACAGACTACACGAGCTCAACAATTCTCTTTCAACTAGTCACTACGGAAGCTTTGGTTACAAGGAATAGCATTCTCGCTCTCGATTTGCACACCTGCGAGAAAAAAGCCAGCTATAGGTTTGAGACATGCTATGAGACTCTGGCGAGGAGACCCAATGTAATAAATAAAACAGACTAACGTTGACATGCAAAAAGGAACAGAGGCAGGCGCATTGTAAACCCTGTCAGAGATGATGAGCCAATAGTGATGGTGGAAGGGGCGAGAAGTGGGACTGTGTGAGACATGGCAGAAAAGAATGAGAACAGGAGTTCTACAGAAATATGACAACAAATACACTGTGATGATGAACAAAATCCTACATGCAGAAAACAATCAAGATCATTCCACTGCGAGACGGTAGCCTATGCTAACAAAAGAATCACCTTCGACGTATTCTGCCGTATCCATCTTGCAAGTGCTCCCCATATCCGTCGAAAACCTCGTCTTCCAACTACACACGCTCTCAATAGAAATGCACGACAAAGATACCACTCCAGTGCACTGGTGGTACCTTTTATAATCGAGGAACCATGAACAAAAGACGAAAATAGAAGATTGGGAACAAAGAACCGAATGAATGACAACAAACTCTCTCGAAGCTCCTTTTTTTCTTCCTTTCTACATCGACGTCTGAATGAAAATAGCACATAGAGAGGTTGAGACAGGAACCAACACGACATCCTCTCGAAGACCCCAGCACGTGATCGCATGCACAGACCAACACATCGCAATAGCATCATCTTCTGGAAGGCCCATGAACTGGATCGACATGCAACAACAGTGCATTGCACCTTGAAACATATCGGGAATTCGGGAAAAAAAAGCGAGCTGTTGGCGTGATTGTTTCGGAGATTCACAAGCACGCGATGAAGACCTACACAAACCCAACCCAATCCTATGTTGGCGTGATTGTTTCTGAGATTCACAAGCACGCGATGAAGACCTACACAAACCCAACCCAATCCTAACATAACACCTCTGGTCCTGCTAACTGGGTCAATGCTCTCTTTTCGTAACACAAGCTCTACATTTCAGCACAATCCTAAGACCCCTTGGAGGGCCAAAAACCGCATAATTTTGGCTTTCAGGCTAACAATATTCATCGAGGGTTATGGATTTCAATCTTCGAGTATGGACCTCGTTGGATTCAATGGAGTGGTAATGGATTCGATGGAAGTTGAATTTTTCCGTTAGTGTTCGCGAATTGGCCCAAGGCTTTGGAATTTTCCGTTCGTGTTCACCAATTGGCTCAAGATTTGGATTGATTTTGCGACGAGCCGCAGCCATTTTGTTCGGAACTAGATTCCGACCTCATCGTATGATGAATTCAATGCCACCGATCCGCAAGAACGCACAACATTCCGAATTCAGGCAGTTGATTGGATGCAGAAATTGCTGTCACGCGCATTTCTTGTCGAATTTGGACTCGGGAGCTTTGCAATGAATGAGGAGAAATCGGAGCTGTTTTGTGAGACATTTAATTCTACTAAAGTGCACACTGCATAGTGTAGTTGCTGTCACATGTGTTTCTGTCATCGTTCGGCTCCGAATTTGGATTCCGGAGGTTGAAAATTTCGTCGACTTGGGAACAGAAAAAATAAAAGGCTGTGTGCAGTGCGCGCGCCGCGCGACGAAGAGTTACGAAATCGGAGGTTGGAAATGAGGCAAGAAATTTCGTGGACTTGGGGAGGAGACAGAGGCTGTGAGCGACGAAAAGTTACGGAATCGGCACACTGATTGTTGTGGCGTTTGGGAATTCGGATCAAACAAGGTAAGAATCTGTCTAATCGGTCCCCAAAACATGTGCGTGCATGCCGCCATTTAAGATCGACCATGTGGTGCCCTACACCGGCGGCGAGGGGGAAGTGACGCTCTCGGGACTGAGGAGTGGCAGAAATCGATGCTTTTTCGAGCCATTTCGGCCGATTTCCGGCCAATCTCCACGGAATTCTAAGGCTTGAAGAACTCCGTTGTAAACGGCAAGGATGCGATAAATTTGCCCGTTTGCGTTTGGTATTTGGGAGCAATCGCCAATTTACAGTGCAAAATCACTTGATCCGATCGAGAAAACGGCCTGGCTTAATTTAGCGACATTTTACGCTTCCCGAATCCCCAGCTAGACTATGAATCATCCTCGCATGCATTTGTTCGAACTGTTTCTCCAATTAGCCATTCCGCGGCTCCCACCAAAGCTCGATCTCAGCCCTGCCCCTGCAGCCTCGCTGTTCTAGATGACGGACTGTTGCTTTATGATTCTGCCTTGCTTGCATCCAAACACTTGCTGAATCATTCTTCCTCTCAATCCCTGCCAGTTCCTCGCTAGCACCTATCATGCCATGCCACTCCCCAATCCATGAGTTTTCGAAATCTCATGCTCCGATAAACGTCGAGAGCTCCAATAATCCAAAGCTTTCCTGCTGTCGGCGCCATGGTTGCTTTGGCACGCAGCCAAAGTTTCCGTAACGGCATTCTTCGCTTGCCTTTTGCGTGTTCTTGGTTTAAAGGTTTGTTGCCTGACATGAACTGACCCGATTGGTAGAAACGGCAGCGTAAAGAAATACCCCGATCGAAGGAAAAACGAGTAGAAGAGCTCTGGAGCTAGGCTGGATTCGACGAAATGGCTCTTGTTGCGTCGATGTACATGCTGCGCACTTGTTTCAGTCATCGCCGGCTTAGTTGTGCAGACTCAACACCGAATTGGTAAGAGTGTGTAGACTTTGGAGTAGTGTTGAGGATCAAAATTTTAAGCTGGAATGTGAATTCCTTCGTTTACAGCCTGGGTTCAACATCATTCTTCCCATGGATGTTACGCGTTGCTTTGTGATCAACGGTTTGAAGGATTCTTGCCATGGATTTTCACGATTCGCTTTGCGATCTGCGGTAAGCAGGGCTGTTAGCGAAGAGTCTCTGAAAAGATACATCATGCACGCGAGCGAAAGATGCATCCAGGAGCTTCTGGCTGCCTCAATGGAAGCGAACAGCAGCTCTGACGGATGGAAACGGATGAAACCACGACGGGGTGTGCAGATCTGGCAGAAATGCCAGGGTCCGTTGGTCTCTGTTCGAGGCAGAAAGCTCGTCTGGAAACTTCCGTCTGCCTTCAAGACACTCGCAAATGCCATAGATACTGCAAAGGTTTTGGCTCCACTCTTCCAGCGATGCTGTTTGATTCAATGTCTTCCCTGCCTTGCTCTCTCAATGCAGTGGCGCTTCTTCCTAATTTTCTTGCGATGATTCTCTCCTGCAATCTTACTCCTGTTGGTTTTTTCCGTGCGCAGCAATGGGATCCTTACTTTGTGGAGGGTCAGTACCTGAAGAGTCTGCAGGAGAATTTGGACATTGTGAGACTAGTTTTCGGTGCAGACGCAGGGCCTTTGTTCAAGAACCGGGAGTTTATCGTATACGAAAGGCGAGAGGAAATGGACGACGGGACGATGGTGAGTTAAAGCTTGGCTTTTGCTTCAACGAAAATGCAGGGCGGGGGCAAGCATGATCTGCTGTGCTCACCTTCATCCAAGAAAGCTGTCTGATCTGAATCATCAGATCATAATGTGTTGTTCTGGATTTGGGGATGAAGTAGCAGGCTGAGGCTTCTCTTAGGCCTAAGATGGTGTTGAATTTTGTATCTTGTCCAGAAAGATATGAAGTACCGTCTCTTTCTCTAGCTACACTTGAAGATTTACACACCGTACATTTATCCTTCAGCATCACTGGGATGAATGCTCAAAGATGCTGTTGTCCAAGGATGAGAATTGAGGGTTCGAATGGATGAAACTGTGTCTGTGGTGTGTTATTTTGCTAAAATATGTCAAAGGCAGTTGCTCCTATGTGCTCAATGTGTGATTGGCACTGTGTTGGTAGTGAGTGGTTCAGGGGTCTGTGTCTGGTGTGTTGTTTTGCTAAAGTATGTCAAAGACAAATGCTGCTTGAGAGTTGAGGGTTCATACGGATTGAAAGTGTCTGTGGTGTGTTGTTTTGCTAAAATACAGAATCACACCATATTAGAGAATTTGGGAAAATCCCAATACTTCTGAAATTTTCTTTTTAATCTAGTTTCTATTATATCTTGAGTATCAGAACTTCAAAGTTAGCGGAGTTTGTTCCTTTAGAATCTACTCTTCAAGAGGTTTCCAATGATATGTCACATTATGGGGCTTTGATAAAAGCTTGAAAGGGTTCACCGTGCCCCCATTTAAGTTTTTTGCAAAATGGGACTTGGGATTTTCCCAAATTCCCTAATATGATGTCTGTCTGTCTGATGCTCCTATGTGCTCAAGGGTAAGTGGTGAGTGTTCAGGGGGATTGTCACTGCGTTGGTGGTGTGTTGTGGTGAGTGGTTCAGGTGGTCTGTGTCTGTGGTGTGTTGTTTTGCTAAAATATGTCAAAGCCAGATGCTTCTATGTGCTCAGGATGAGTATTGAGGGAATTGAAATTTCTTTTTGGTGGTTCAGGTGGTGGCCATTGGATCGTTGCCCAGCGAGATGGCAGCAGTGTTGTTTCCGGAGAGCAACCATCTCATCCGAGGTGTTCTACTACAGTCTGGATGGGTTATTGAGGAACAGGAGCAGCAGCCAACAGGCAGATTGGCCACCATAACTTACATGGCACAGGTAATCTTCTTCTTCTTCTCTGTTTCTGCCTTTGTTTCTTCTCTGTTCATATTGCAGCCACTTTTACATAGCTCTCCCTTCCCCCTGTTTGATTTCTGTCCCATCCATCTCTCTTTTCAGGCTTCTGTCTCAAACTTGCTTGTTATATCTGCAACATGTTATATGCTTCTATATATCTGTGGATTGAATCATCATCCTTCAGCTACTTAAAATTCGTATGCTTACTTCGATGCAATCCTCAGTTTTCTCAGGAGTCAGAGTAGCTATGCATTGGGCTGTTTCGTTATATAAAAATTGGTATTATTTGTCGGCTTGGCTGCCCACCCGCTGTCCATATACAGTCTACCTTGTGTGGTCCACTTGCTTTTTAATTTCATCTTATTGGAAGGCATGCTTGTTGCCCATCAAATCTTTTCCTCCCGACGCTTGTATTTCTAAGCTTTCATGGGTCTATCTTCAAGATGTAGCAAGGATTGGGCTAAACACCTCGAGGGTTTCGTGTGTTGTTTGGGAAAATGTGATGCAGCTTAATCCCCTTGGCTGGTTGCCTAAATGGCTCGTGAACATCTTCAGCGTCAACCTTGCCTTGGTCATTGCTGATCTTCAGACAATAGCTGAGTCTTTATAATTGGAACCCACACCTTTTAGTGGATAGGAATCCCAAGTATTTTGTGCAAATTCGCTTGTACAAACAAGACGCTCTTATATTTTGTTGTTTTATTTGGATTGTACAAAGTTTCACATCTCTTTTGCGAGCAAGTGTGATTGAAGTCCCTCCAATAGGTCCAATAAGCATTGGTCTTGTGCAAACATTATCAAAGCATGATTTTGTATTAGTAAGTATTCCAAGGTTTGTAAAAAACATATAGTTGTAATGTACCATACATACATCATTTTAAAAGCAAAGGAACCAAGTGATTGACATTTCGAATAAATAGTGCAGCCCCACCTAGGTATCCGAACCTCTCAACATTTTCAATCCATATTGAATTAATCTTGCATGAAAGCATATTAGACCATGTTTGGCCCTATACAATTCTAAATCTTCCCTCAATCTCAAAGCCTACATTTTTCTCGACTTTTCTTGAGATACCTTTCTTTTTTTACTTTTCCAAAAGGGAAATAATTGTATGTTTAACGACATGTTGGTTTTCACATGATTGCATATTTCAATTGTAGTTTTTCTAGCTTCATATGTTTGGTTTGTGCAATTCAATTTTTTTTTAAACATGCTAAAAGCATTTTCATAGTCCACAATTGCATCTACATGCTTGCACATTGCAATACAAAAAATTTCTTAGTTTGAAATATTTGATTGAGCACATACAAATTTGAAGGCACATGTCGTAATATTTAGTAAATAGCCTTTTATACCATCCACCAACAAATACATAACCCATAAATATGTGCTTTTTTGTGGAAACAAAAAAGATCCCATCATTGCAACCTTTCTTTAAAGACTATTGTGTGCATTGCTCAAGGGACCCACCATTTTGCCAAAAAAAAAATATTTCTACATATTTGAACATGAAGAGATTTGTAAGCCAACTTTATGATTGCTCTGAAGTAGAGGAGTCACACTAAATCACCAAGTAAGCAATAAAACTCCCTTCATCCATTTAAAAGTCTTTAACCACAAATCCTTAATAAAAGCCACTTTATCAACGTGTAACATGGCACAGTAGTTAATGGAGGAGAAATTTTAGATTAGGGGAGTTACATGCCATCTAAACATACGAGGGTAATTTAAAATAATTATTCAATGTATTTCATTTTTTAAAAATACTTATTTTATGAGATTTGGTTTTATAAAGTGGAGCTTTAAATTCAACTTTAAAACATGTATACATATAGAAGGGGGTAAACATTTATGTGGAAAGATGTAAAATTTTGAATATGGGTATAATTAAATTCATGCTTGCCCGCACCCACTAGATGGTTGGCTTTTAAAGAATGACATCCCCCCCTCCTATCGCCTCGAAAAACCTCCCATTTGCTCAACTTGCCTCTAAGCAAGTGCCATTCATTAAGTGAATTCCATACAAGGCTTTGGCCTTTGGGGGAGTACTTTGCCCCACAAATGTGGTAGCATATGTCATCCATATTATATCGTGTCTAGGCGTGGACATCTATGCATTTAGTATAAGAGAATACACTGATTTTGATTTGGTATAAGTTTTCAACATAGTTTAGTCATTCCCCCATTGCTAGCATTTATCCCATATTTCTTGTTAATCTCTTTCCATTTCATCCAAAATTATTCCAAATATCCTTCAAATTGATCACACCTAAAGTCCTGCATCTGTCCATAAGCATAATTCGTAACAACAAATCTCCTGACCCAAATGGATATTTCCCATAATCCTTGTTGGGTGGCTTATATGAATTATATGAATATGCAAAACTTGATTGATACATAATGCCATCGCTTAACTAAGCATTCATAGTTATAATCACAAATAACTGCCTACTGAGCTACCATTACTTTGCTCATGTACTTTCTTAGTGATATGCATGGTAGCGTTTCATGTATGCATATGGTAATTCTCTCATGTACATAATAATTAAAACATAATTATCATTTACTTCTTAAGATAGCAATTTACACATGGCTTATCATGTTCAAAGGGAAAGACTTCACAATGGAATTGATATGCAACATAGAAGGAAACTCATGAAACATATGCAATTTGATAATTGCTCATGAAAAGTATGCAATTAGATAATTACTCATGGTGCATGATATGGGGCCCAAATGAGGTGACTATAACCTGAGGGGACGTTGATATATTTCCAAGCATACATTCCACTTCAATCACTTGATCGATACATCAAGGCACTCCTTGATCTCCTTAAACATGCATCCTAGCATGTCCAGACCCATTACACTCAAGATCATAATGTAAGGTCTTAAAAATTACTCTCCTATAAGTCATTCCATGCTTCCTACAACCAAGAGGGAAGGAAATTTTAAGAAATTCCACAATAGAATGATGATAACATCATCTAGTATTCAATCTAGACACTAATAGTGGAAGTGAGGGAGGGAGAGAGAGAGGAGTGCTCACGATATAGCTACCTGTATACTAAGTTGTATTGAACATGAACATGAAGATATACATGTGAACCCCTTAGGGTTAGGCTTAGGGTTTGCCCCTATGCCTTATGTAGATGGTGTAATGTACACCATCCTCAATACCCCCTCTTAAATTGCACTGGGTAAGTAAAGGCTGCATATACAAGATCTTTTTGTGTTTTTTTGTGTGCATATGATAGTATCAAAAACTAAAAAGAAATCTAAAAGAAGTATATGGAGTCAGATCCATGCATGAAGATGATGACTGTGCATCATGAGAATCAGACTATGCTGATATGTGTGGGACTGCCTCGTGCTAAGGGCTTACAGTCAAATGTACCTTATGCTAAGGGCATACAGAGAAGTGTGCCTCATGTTGAGGGCTTACTGAGGAATGTGCATGATAAAAAATTGTGGGTTGATTTCGAAGCACCTGCATCTGATCTATCAAGGCTAATGAGACTCGAGTTGGCATCATAAACTAGTACATATCCTGTGGCAATAAATGGAGAGAGAGGAGTGCACACGATATAGCTACCTATACACGAAGTTGCATTGAACATGAACATGAAAATAAACATGTGAACCCCTTACAGTTAGGGTAAGGGTTAGGATTAGGATTAGGGTTAGGGTTAGGGTTATGATTAGGGATAGGATTAGGGTTAGGGTTAGGGTTTGCCCCTATGCCCTGTGTAGATGGTGCAATTTGCACCATCCTCAACAAACACAAGAGAAGATCCAACATACAAAACATACCAAAACTGCATAAAGATTGAAGCAATCCAATCTTAGCATAAGAGAATATTCAACAAGCAAAACATAAGGAAATTGCATGAGCATTGAAGAAAACCAAATTATTCTAAATTGGAGCTCTTTAATCTTAAAACCAGAGAAGATTCAACATATAAAACATAAGAAAATTGCATGAAGATTGAAGCAAGCCCATATTTTTCAAGTTGAATCTCTTCGAAGAGATATTCTCCATCATCCAACCCATCCAAAACATGGAGATGATGCAATTGCATCTAGGTACATGGAAAAAATCACGAAGAATGTAATGCTAGATACAATTACACCTAGGAAGAGGGGGAAAATCACGAAGAATGTTAATGCCAAATCGTGATACTGCATGCTAGAATTTGGTTCACCCATTGCCCTTCATTTCATCCAAGTATGTGGGGAGATTTCCATTTCTAGATGACCAACAAATCATCAAGCAATGTGAATCATTATGTCATTAATACATAGCTAGGGGGCAAGGGGGAATACATGAATTGGAAAGAAAATGGAGAGAGAGAGAGAGAGAGAGAGAGAGAGAGAGAGAGAGAGAGAGAGAGAGAGTCCACATGAATTAGAATCAAGCTTCTTCTATTACTTAGCCAAAATTGACGATTGAATACAAATGCACTCTATGCACATGGGTTGCCTTGCTAGCAAGAACACCCTAACTCCTAGAACTCTAGGACCTTATACACACATGACTTCCTTCCAACATACCGATCGATACTACCCATCACATTTACAACTACTCACACCTACCAACCAAAGGGGTAGGTGGCACTACAATGAGGCCCATTGTCACTTGTCTTAACACGTAGCATTGTCCTACTTATCATGTAGCACCATCTATGTGGGGCTGGGCCTTTGGTACACAATATTGATAGGTGGGTATGAGTTACTCGGAACTCCTTGGTTTTCCTTGAACTTCACCGATTTGCTCCTCATTTGGAAGCTCATTTTGTACGATTTGCTCTTTGGTCAAGACCTTTGCTTTTGGCCTTAGTTGAATCCCTAAAACAGTAGTTCCATGGTTCAACATTGTCCCAACTCTGCTTTAAGTTGCATTTTTTGTGAATTGTATTTCTCTTTGCTACTCATGGTATCATCAATGTGTGCTACCTTACGATCAAGGAATTAGGGTGGAATCAAGGGTTGGTTGCATCTATAGAAGGGTTCCTAGACATTATAGTTTGTAGTAGATGCCCTTCCCCATGTTGAGTCCCATTATCAAATCATGAGTTCCCTTTAGGTCCTAGGGCAACAAAAAGGTGGCCAACATTTCTATTAAGGAGGTCCTATGGTTCACCACCTTTGCTACCTTGTCTAGTCTTATCATGATCGCTCACTTCCGTGCTGTCTTTTTCTTGAGTAGAATGCATAAGGAAATGACTTTGTGTGTTTGTGGTCCACCCCTTCCAAGTTTCTCTTGTTCTTTTTTTTTTCCAATAAACTTGTTGACTTTTGAGGTTAGCCCCCAAAGAAACCTGAGTATGAAAATTGGCCGACAAGTAAGGGCACATTGCATGTGACTTTGCATTGCATGTTAGCAAGATTACTTTATGCAAGCACCATCTGTTGTTCAGTCATTGGTAGGGTCATCGGTGGCTGCTAGACTTTGGGCTCCAAGTTGTTAGGTTCTTCCTTTGAGGATGCCTAGGCTCTTTCTAGCTCACGCATCTCTGCGATTCACTTTTATGTGACCTCACATATCGCTTACGTGGGCCACTCACTTAACCTCTTCTATTGTTGAGTCCTTGGTAGGGTCATCAATGGCGATTGAAATTTGGGCTCCAATTCAGTGGGTTCCTCCTTCACGGATGCCTAGGCTCTTTCTAGAGTGCTCAGCTTTGCAATTTATTTTTGCTTGACCTCATATATCCCTTGATGCTTTGCTACATATCCCTCGATGCTTTGCTGCATGGACATTCCACTTCTTTGGCTACTTTCTTTCTAATTCACATATCCCTTGGTGCTTCGCTACATGGATATTCCACTTATTTGGATGCTTTCTTTCCTATAGCTTTGGTTTCTTGACTCTCTCTTCATTCCTTTGCTCTCTAGCCTTTTCAGTAGCTTGCTATTTTTCTTCCTCGGTCTTTTTCTTGTCTCAATCCCCTTCCTTTGCTTTTTACACTTCTGTTTGCTTCTCTCAAACCCCTTCCTTTGATTTTTACACTTGGTTTTTTCTCTATAGGGGTTGCCTTAGAAGATGTTGCTAGGGTTATAGAGGGTGAGGTGCTAGTCATTCCTATGCTAACTTCTCCTTAGAGGTCTTTGTACAACTTCGATTTCGTCTTCTCTACATCCTACAATGAGATGAGGAGCTATAAAATCTCTTCCATTTGGTAATGCAACTTGTCCCTTTGCTTCTAAATGTGGGTGGTTCGATTTGCTAGTTGTTCTTGGACTTCTCTATTCTTTTGGTTCTGTGATGAAGCCTTTTGGAAAATCCATGTGTAGCTCTTTAGCTTCCATTAACCTTTTTTAGTTGCTACCAGCATTGCATAATTCACTGTGGTAGGCACAATGTTGAGGGTGAGTAGCTTTTCCTCAATGTCTGAGGTGTAGGCCTCTTAGACCTTTAGCTATTTAGCCTTGAAATTTGTATGGGTCATGCTTTTTCCCATCATCTTTTGCACCATCCTTCCGATCTTGGGAAATTGTAAGGTCTCTCTCCCTAATCCTAGAGAACCTTGGCATGCTTCATCCATGGTCATCCCAATAGCATCCATACCCTTCTTCACTCTTGATCTTGACCATGAAGTAGGCTCCACTAATCTTGTTGTAAACACCCTTAAGCATGCCGATAAATATCACCTACATTCCACCACTTAAATATTGAATGTCTAGGGCTTCAAGTTCTTCAATTCGTCCTCTTTTACACTTTGTTAGACATGATCCTTACTCATCCTCCATCGTTAAGCACTTCCCTCACCATATGATTACAGACTTTGACATTGATTATGGGCACCTTCTTCTCCTAGATTTCCATTTTAGTCACCTCAATCATTGTCATGAGGGGTGCTACCACTAGTTGTTGGTCAATGACTAGACTTTGAAAGAATGTTACACAATGGGGAGCAAGTCAATCAGTTGATCGATACATTCTATCACTAGAAATTCTCCAAGGATGAAATCATATATTTCTACTCCATTGTTCCTTCAAATTCATCCTTATGCATGGATCTATTTCCCTTGTTCATTCATTCCATCCCATTGATTGTTTGTTTGTTTGTTGATGATTCCCCTACTTCAATGAGGGGTTCTTTTTGCTTGATTTCATGGCTTATCTGCTTCACCATTTTGTTACTTCTTTCTATCAAACACCCTCACTCGTTTAGCTTCTTTGGGCTCATCTATACTTCTCCTTGTGATCTTATGAACCTATGTATCTATCAATGGTACCATGCCCACTATTGGTGTATAGCCATCTTAATTGCATGTCTTTTGAAGCATGTAAGGTTATTTCTTCCACAATCAGCATTTGCTCTTTCGATGGTCTTCCTCACCATCAATGTAGCATGTTGTTTTGGTGCTCCTTATTCTTCCCTTTACAAGGTGCCTTGTTCCACCTAATGGATGTTCACTCTTTGTTTATGCTTGTTGAAGCAAGAGTCTTTGTTCATGTGGCCTAGACAGTTGCAAATGTTGCAATACTTGCCTCGTCAACATTCATTCTGCCATGTGATCATGTTTTTTTGTGCTTGTGGCACCATTTCCTTACCCTTTTTTAGGGTGCCTCTAATGCCTATTTCTTAGACACACTATTCAGCATATTTTGACTTTCACAATTTATTTGGACTTTTTTCCAAACTAGTTACCTCTACACAGTATCACTTGGTAAACTCCAAAATTAGGTGAATTCACAACACTACATGGGACACCTTTATACAAATATGGCCTAATAGAGCTAAAGATTCACCAAAGTTGTAAGGGTAAGCTCCATTTAACAATGATATAGTAAATTCCAAACTTTGATTCAATTATAACACTATGCAACCCATCTCTACATCTTTCTTCAGTGTTCGATAGTGGAAATACGACAAATATGCAAAGCGTGTGTTGAATTCAAAATATAGTTAGTGTAAAGATACACCATTTGTTTGGAACAAGACATAGAATATGTTTTGAATACTCCAAAAAGATTTATAGTACTCAATGCTCATTAAAATTTCTTGTCCTTTTAGATATTTAACAAGGTCCTCATTTGACTTGATTGTCTTCATATTTTTATTTGACTGCTCCGAATATTTTTGCATCATACTTCTAACATGTGAAATAAACCCTTGCAAGCCTTTCATTTCATGTGTCTCCAGTGCTTTGTGTTTTGTGAGAGCAAATTTTGTTTCCCCTAATGGATTTGTTTGTTCTAATCTAACATAGGGCTCACTCTAGAATGTCTGCATCCACTAAGTAGTGCTTGCATTGCTTCACTAAATTCTTTGTCATGGATGCTAAATTAAAAGTAGTGTGTATTTGTTGCCCTATTAGCACATCATCTCCTTTTATTAATCTAGCTCTATGAATGCTATCCAATCTACCATGTTCTCTAATATACTCAATTTCGATTCTTCCTCTAAGGACCTCCAATTTTTTCCCACCCAAAGGGACACCTTGGTCCTTCAACATTGATTCTAGATCCAGTGCCCAAATTACAACAAAAATACCCTCTTGAATTTTGTTGTCTATAGTAAAAACTTGGGTAAGGGCTTGTCATCCTTTGTACCACAATACCTTTGAGGTAAAAGGCATTGCTCATCTTCTTCCATATCTATCACATCAAATTCAGATCCTCATGAGTCATCTCGTTCTAGCCAAAAAGGTTCAGAGTATTCAATCCTCATTAATTTTCTTGTTCTTTTAGATACTTAACAAGGGCCTCATTTGACTTGATTGTCTCCATGTTTTTATTTGGCTGCTCAAGATGTTTTTGCATTATACTTCTAACATGTGAAATAAATGCTTGCAAGCCTTTCCTTTCATCTATGTCATGTGCTTTATTTTGTGAGAGCAAATATTATTTCCTCCAATGGAATTGTTTGTTCTAATACAACAAATGGCTTACTCCACAAATGTTCTCTATCCATTGAGTAGTGCTTTCATTGCATCCTAAAATGTTGTCATGTATGCTAAATTGAAAGTAATGTGGATTTGTGTGTCCTATTAGTGCATTATCTACTTATTTTAGATGTGGCTCTATGAATTCTCTACAATCTACCATCCTCTCTTAGATAAATACGTTTGATTATGCCTTTCATGAACCTATGATTTTTTTTCCTAGTCCAATCTATCCTCCATGGTCAAAACATCCCTTGACTTCAAATCTTCAAAAATATCGCTAAATATTTGTTCTATGTCTTCATGCGTCTGGCCAACAGGAAGAAAATTGACTTCCATGTCTTTAAATATTCTCAAAACAACCAACATAGAGCATAAATCAAATATGTATCTATTCTTATTTTCTCTACAACAATTATCAGCTTGTATACACAAGATTCATGGTAAACATCCATGTGCATCTTGGATCTTTTGTATTGCCTTCATGATGAATGTTGCCACTAGTCACTATCATGTTTATGCAAAGAGCAATCCATAAATTACAAAATAATATATACCTATATACAAATACTCCACACACATCTTTTTCTCATCCTATTCTACCCTCCATTTGAGGTGGGGGGTGCTTGTACCTTGGCAATGTTGTTGTGTTCTAATCCATGCCATCAATCGTGATGCACTTGGACTTATTGACATTTGGTATAGCCTCCTCCATTGAATAGCAATACAACACTCTAGCATCATGGACATGATGTAGATGGATTGCTTTACTATTATATGTATCTTCCTTGAAGTTATTTGCATTTACTATGTTCAATGACATATTTTAATTTACCACATCTTGCATTTTGATATTATTTTCTTTGATTGTCTTGACGTTACAAAATTGTCCATGCAAGAGTTTATATAAGGTCAACCTTGAAATTGTGATTTCTTATCAATTTTGTAGAGTGTTAGTGATAGTTTTTAGCACAACCTTCTATGTCATTCCCAAAGGATCCACATCATGGCTTCATATGATCTTCTTTGCTTCTGAATCCTAGAGATGATAGCCCATCTCTCCACTTTCACCATAACCCAGAAAGATGCATTTCCTAGACTTAGGATCTAGCTTCTTCCAAAGCTCTTTTGGCACATGTGCATATGCCTCACACCCAAATATACACAAATGAGAGTAAGAAGGCTTCTTAAAAACCACCAGAAAGACTTGCATTAGAAAGCATACATTACAACCTTTCCTGAATGGTGCAATTCATCTATTCTGCAACTGGATTTACTGGATTTTGCTTTGGAGTATGAGGGGCGTGAGCTCCCTCTTGATCCCACGTGTATCACAAAAATGTTGAAAGTCATGGAAGAGACACTCTCCACCATTGTCAACCTGTAGGCATTTAATCGTTCTACCTGATTGATTTTCAACCAAAGCCAACCATTTCTAAAATACCTAGAACACATCGCTCTTCCAAGCTATGCAATAAGCCCACAACTTCCTAGTTGCATCATCAATAAATGTCACATAGTATTCAACCCCACCTAATGAACGTGTAGGCATGGGACCACATATGTCTGAATGCACCAAATTAAGCTTTTCAAACTCTTTCTTTTCCCTTCTTTTATGGGTTGATTTACTCTACTTCCCATAGAGATGGTGTTCACAGAATTCAAAATTAAAAAAACTCAAATGCGGTACATATCCCAAATGGCAGAAGAGTTTCATTCCATTCTGGCTCATGTGCCCCAACCGCAATGCCACAAAGAGGTACTTGGCTACTCGGTTATTGCAACAACATGATCAAATACCTTGATACATGTAAGGGATACAACATCCCACACTTGGCACCCCTTGCCAAAATCATAGAGCCCTTCTGAATTTTCCAACTTTGAAAACCAAAGGTGGTCTGAAAACTAGCATCATCTAGCTGACCCACTGAGATAACACTTTTGGTCAGCTTAGAAACATGTCTCACATTTTTCAAAACAAATGCAGACCCATTTGCAA
This sequence comes from Dipteris shenzhenensis, assembly GCF_047967505.1. Taxonomy (NCBI): domain Eukaryota; kingdom Viridiplantae; phylum Streptophyta; class Polypodiopsida; order Gleicheniales; family Dipteridaceae; genus Dipteris; species Dipteris shenzhenensis. The sequence continues at coordinate 13,247,706 of NC_141603.1, read as the reverse complement.
AAGAAAACTTTATGTCACCTACTCCCACTATGTCACATGCATAGTTATTTCCAAGATGCACATAGCCTATCTTTCCATTGCCATAAATGGAGAACCATTCCCTATGGGTAGTAACATGGAATGAAGCACCAAAATCCAAAATGCAACCCTGGGAATATGCATCATCTGAAGTGGTAAGCAAGTCCGCAGCAGCAGGTAGACTAGACATGAAGAGAATGTCATTGTCACTATTATCAATGATGACTGCATTGATCTCGTCGATCTTCATTTTTCCTTTGTCCTCCCTTGGACTCTCTTCCTTCTTATTTGCACCCCAATTTGCATTCTTTTTCTTATTCTTTTTCTCTTTTTAGCTTGTAGCAATCCTTTTTCACGTTGCCCTTCTTGCCACAATGGTAACACTCAATGTTATGTGCCCTAGATTTGCTATGAGACTTCCTTGTTTCTTGGGACTTCCCCTGAACTGTGATATTCCCCTTTGCACATTTAATGTTGCACCCTACTTGTCATCCATAGAATTCCGTTTAATCTCCTCAGCCAACAAGCTACCCACAACATCATCAAACTTTAGTACTCCACCAGGTGTAGAGCTACTGACAGCTGTACAGAAGGTATCCCATGAGGATGGCAATGAATACAAGAGGAATATTGCCTTAGTCTCAACATCAAAATTCATCTTCTTCTGAGCTTAAAGCTAGCTGAAAATAATATTGAATTCATTCAAGTGAGAAGCAATGGAGACCCCTTCCTTCATCTGCAACTCAAACAACCTCTTCCTGAGGTAAACTTTATTAGAGGCACTTTCCTTCTTATAAGTGGCACATCATTTCTTCCACGAATCTTTTGTAGTCTTCTCATTTACTACTCTGAAATAAACTGACTCTACAAGATGAATTCTAATAGTAGACTTTTCTAATGCATCCAACTCATTCCAATCATCCTCATACATATCTATAGGCTTAGCTTCAATCCCTGCCAAGGGTTTAATCTACTTCTTTTGAATAAGCACATCCCTTATCTATTATTTCCACAAAGAAGAGTTTGTCCCATCAAACCTTTTAATGCTGAAAAACTCCTTTTGAGACATGGAAGAGGATGCCATGATGGAAGTAAAGCAAAATCCCAAATGCTAGTCACTACAAGAAAGAATCACACCAAATACCAGGTGCACCCAAATATGTATGCCACAATGGAGGGTAATATCACCAAAAACTCAATGTTCAAAGCATCACAATGCATCTCACTCATGTGCATATACTATGCATCCATATGAGCAAATCTGGCCCCCAAAAAAATGTCAACGTGCAATGACAAAACAATGGCAAACCCAATGCCAATAAGGGACAAATGCCTCAATCATAAACACCATCCATGGGCATAAGGAGCAACAGAGAAGTTTTAGTACCTCCTGAGTCCACCAGAATTGATAGATCCATGAATGGTTGCTTCAAACTTGAGTTCCAACACACTTGCAGAAAAATGTTGAAGGAGAGACAGGGAGTTAAAAATCCAAGGAAATGATCCCAAATTCAAGAATGAACTAGTTTTGAACTCTTGAAGTGCAATGGACACCAAAATCAGGCAATGATTACCTCTACAAGTCATTCCGGACTGTCAGTCCGTCGTTGAAAGGAATAGGGGAATCATCAAAAAATGTCTTTTTTTGCTCCAAAAGCACTCAGAGAACTTTCTAAAGGTTTCTGCAAGCTCTCTGCACACCAAGATGCAAGCAAAGTCACCCCAATAGAGATTTTCCTTCCTCCCACAGAGCTGCAGTAGCATACTTCAGGCTCTAGGCTCACACCTAGGCTCAACTAGAACACCCGCGCTCTAATACCAGTTGAGAGGTCTCAATAATGGAAGTGGAATGGAAGAAGATGAGAGAGAGAGAGAGAGAGAGAGTGAGAGAGAGAGAGAGAGAGAGAGAGAGAGAGAGAGAGAGAGAGAGAACCAAAAGAGAGCCACACAAGTTTTGGTGGGTGCAAAACACCTTAATCTTCTATGTCATCCATATATATATTTGTTTGAGTATTGTATATAATCAAGATTAAGGTATAGTGGCCTTTAATCCCCATTGTCTCCATGATCCTATTTAGTCCCAAGGTAAAATCTCAACAATCTTGAGGTGTTGTAATTACAACACTTAGTGGAGCTTGTGTTCTTGCTTCAAGTATTATGTTACTCTTAATACTTGGTAATACGTGCACTTTGTGTAGAGACTCTTGCAATAGACTTTGTACAAAAAATTAGTGAGAGAAATACTCATACATTGTGTAGTAACATGCACTTTGTGTAGAGACTCTTGCAATAGACTTTATACAAAAACATACACTTTTTGTAGAGACCCTTGACATACACTCCATGTATTGACATATACATTGTGTAGCAACCAAAACAGAACACATACCCAGTGTTCAATTCACTTCAATCATTCTTGTGCTTGATCTCCCTAAGTCGATTAGGCATTGACTTGCATGAGAAAGACCCCCCTATGAAAACCAATATTGATAAATCACTCAAGACAAAGAAGTACAAAAATGCTTTTGGTTACTACTAAATTCATGAAATTCTACCCAAATTACATGCTCAAATGACTTCCATAAAGAAAACTAACTATTAAATGGAAAATTCTTAATCCTCTAAACTCCCACATCCTATCAAAGCATTCTCCCTACTCCTCAGGTCTTTCCCATCCATTTTGCACATCCTTTCTCTCCCAAATCACTTCAGATAGCACTTTTCCTTCACCTTCCCTCCACCATTCCATCACCACTTTTCCTCCACCATTCCACCACCGCTTTTCCTCCACCATTCTTCCTCTACTTTCCCTCCACCTCTTCTCAGCCACTTTTCTCTCCACTTCCCCTTCATTTCCTCCACCACTTTTTCACCATCCCTACCTCCTACTTCTTCACTTTCACCTCAACCTTCACTCAAGGTATATCATTTTCCCCCTCACACTTTTTTTTTCCTTCTTTCCCCCTCCCTCTTCCACCCTCATCTTCTCCCTCTTCTTTAGTCTCATTCCCTTTTTCTTTCCCTCCCTAGTTCTCTTACCCCCCTCTCCCAAGTCTCTTCCTCTCCCTCCCCTTTTGTTCTGGTTGAGGCTTCTCCATTCTCTACCCTCCCCCTCTCCTATTCTCTTTTCCCTTTTCCCTTTCTCTTCCCCCCTCTCCCCATCCTCCTTCCCCCTCCCATATTCTCTACCCTCACCCTCTCTCATTCTCTTTTCCCTTTTTCCTTTCTCTTCCCCCTCTCCCCATTCTCCTTCCAACTCCCATTTCTTCGTTCTGCTCCCCTACTCTCTTTCCCCCTCCCCTATTCTTCATTCTACTCCCCCATTCTCTTTTCCCCTCCCCCTCTCCCCATTTTCCTATTGTTGTTCCACTCCCCCTATGCCCCTCATTCCCCTCCCACCCCCATTCTTTCCCCACTTCTCCCCATTTGCCTCTCTTCTCTCATCTCGTGTGTCTATCTTCTCTCGATTCATCCCTCTCTAGGAAAATGTTTAGGCTAATTAATATCCTTTCTGGTTTCAGTAGTCATCGACTCGCATATTTTTGTATCATCTTTTGGCCCAGAGAGAAGTCAAACTTAAGATGCTTCACAGTAATCTTCACCATGATAAAGGCAAGAACTTGGCACCATTTATGCACTTAATATCAAGAAGAATGTTGGGAACCCACCTATTTCCAAGAACTTTCTTGTATCTTCATTACTCTCCCACCCTCCACCACCTATTTTCAAGAACTTTCTTGTATCTTCATTACTCTCACACCCTCCACCACCAACATGGTGGATCAAAGACTCAATGAAGTGACAATTGACATCAAGCACGACGAGATTAACTCCAACACTGGCAATGATGACAATAAATATAGTCTTCCAAGAGGGTAAGTATTACACACCAGGATCATACTGATGGAGCAGCGATGGAAACATGGAGTGAATCAACAATGAGAAAAAAGACACCTTTATTCATGAGTAAAAGTGCCGTGATAAAGGCAACTGATACAATTCATGTGCCCAAGGGAGAGCACCTCCAAATCCACAAATTACTCCACTGATCTCTCAATCAAACCCATGAATCTCTGAATCACTTCAATAGAACCTTCTATCACCTAGCCTGGTCACACTAACCACCATGTGGTGACACACAAACTCACACTAACTTTGTAACCCTTGGTACAACCCCCATTACATCGATTTGTCCAACATACCCCCCCACATATTGATGACCTCACCCCAGCAGTAGTACATTAGAAGCTTCATGGCTTGTTCACAATTAGTAACAACACTCATGACCCCGACCTGTGACTCACTCTGGTTATGACTCTTAGTTTACAATTGGGAGAATGGACAATGACTATGCATGGGAAATTCCCATAGGTTTGACAAGGAAATAACTCAGATAAGACTAACAATCATTTAAGGGGGGCAGAGAACGCTTATTGACCACACACAAAAACAACTAAGAAGATAAATGGGTCATCACACTCACAAGATCGGCTTGGGTGGTGAAAGTTGTGAGAGCCTTAATCTCCTCTAGTTTTCCTTCTTATTTCTCTGCTTTTTCCACAAGATTTGTTGAAAGTCTCTTCTTTGCATAGCACTCCTTTTCAAAGTGAGCAAGCTTTCCACAAATTTTGCAATTCATCTTGCTCTTGCTTGTAGATGCTTTGAAGTTGCTTTTGACCAGATATGGCTCACTCTCTTTGGAGTCATTCCTTTGTTTAATCTTTTCTTTTTATTCCAAGAGGGATGCCTCTATATCTACCAAACTGGAATCTGGTAGATTAGTGAGAGTAGTTACAATGGTACCATATTCATCAGGTAAACGCTTAAGCAAAATAGCAATCACAATGTCATCATCAAGATCAAAATTGATGCTAGCTAGCTCTGATACCACATGATGGAGCTGCAATGGAATTTAAATGTGAGTATATTGATTCAATTACAACCTCAAGGTGCCTCCATGCAGCATGTGCAGTTTCACAACCATCAATGTGATCTAGGATCAGACTAATGGTTGAGAGCCCAAAGTCCCTCCTAGAGTTGATCCTCCTCGAGACCCTTGAAGGGGGCAGAGGAGTCTCCCCTCATCGAAGTTAATCCTCTTGCACAAGAGAAACCACTCGTAGAGAAGGCAGAGTGTTAAGTAGCAAGAGAGGAAGAAGATAGAGTGCAAGGCCACTCCTGAATCTCATAGGGAAGGATGCAAACATTAGAAACCTTAAAATAGTATTTTTTTGAATTTAAAAGAATAACTCAATCCAAGTGCAATTATAGCTAATGCTTTTTCATCCAAGTTAGGTAACCATAATGCTTTTCCTTCCCTAGTAGTAGGTTTCTTCTCTTTCCCATTAGCAATATTCCAAATCCCCTTTTTCATGAGAATAAACTTGAGTTTGGCTTGCCATGTGTGAAATCCCTCACCCTCAAGCTTATCTATTTTTTTCTTGGTGGCCATAGGAAAGGTCTTACCAATAATGGAAGTTTTTAATCAATTTACAATTCTTCAGAAAGGACTATCACCATATAAATGCATATTGCAAGCAAGAAAAACTGAAAAGCCAAATTTCTTTGCATATTGATAGTAGTAAGGGACTTGAGTTTTCTTTGTGACCTTGTTGACAAACTTGGGCTTCTTCTTGAGAGATTTCTTTACTCTGATGTACTGAAGGTTAGATGACTCACAAGAGGTGGCCATTGGACAAGCATGTCATTGATCACAATCAAGTGAGCACCACTAAGTCATCTCCATAAATGCAAAGTACAATGACACCCATGAGTTCCATAACTGAGTTCTAAAGCTCAAGAAGATTCATAAAAATCTTTAAGTCAAGGCAAAAGCCCCAGTTTTAGATGACTTGGTCAACCAGTAAGACTACCAAACTGTCAAAAACTGCAACCAGAGATAGACAAAACTTGGAGGCCAAAATTCAAACTAATAAGAGTAGCTCTAAGAGGGGTTTTAGCACACAAAGGAAGCTCTATTAACTAGAGACCATCCACCAGAGAAGAATTGTAGCAATTTGTGTCAGGTCATCTGGGAGAAATGCGCCATTGTCAACTAGTTTTTTTGTGATTTCTCCTTGTATGTTGGAGCACTAGTGCTCAAACTTCATCAGTGTCCTCCTCATGATGTTGCCCAATTGCATCTTGAACCATTTTGTGGATGGTATCTTCTACAGAGAGAATTATGTGTTTTTTTAGTGAGCAATGATTGTGTCAACATGGGCAGAGGGCACAACCATTTCATAATTCCTCCTTGCCCCATCATGAGGATGCTTGGGCTCAAAGTGCATGGGAAATGGCTTAGGAAATAAAGAGAACAAGCTTAAGAAAAATCTGTGGCAAGAGAGGGAAGAAAGGAAGGAATTGTGGAAGAAGAGGATGATGTGGCACAGTGGGAGGAAGGCTCAAGGAGAGTGAAGTGGCTCTGATACCACATGATGGAGCAGCAATGAGTGAGCTAACAATGAGGAAAAAGGCACCTTTATTCATGATTAGAAGTGACCTTATAAAGGCAACTGATACAATGCATGTGCCCAAGGGAGATCATCTCTAGATCCACAAATTACTCCACTGATCTCTCAATCAGACCCATGAATGTCTCAATCACACGTAATAGCCGTTCTACCAGCTAATCTGGTCACACTAACCACCATGTGGTGAAACACAAACTCAAACTGACCTTGTACCCCTTGGTACAACCCCCATTACATCAATTTGTCCAACACATACCATGCAATTGAGTGGAAGCCACAACCAAATGGGTAAAAGAAGAAATGATGCAAGCTAAAGAAAAAAGGCTACAAGTGTCCCAACCTCCCATGCCTACATATCCAAGAAGGGAGAATATGTCGTGCCCTCATTGTATGGCCAACCACATAGCAAATTAGTGCCCAACCTTGGGGATCACATAGTCTTAAAGGACCAACCACCAAGGCTAAGGTGTCCCATCTGTAATGCTCTAGGCCATGATGTAAACACATGCTTCTATAACATGAAGGTAACTCAAGCCCAAAAAAAAAAACTCAAGCTACAATGTGCAAATGCCAAGGCTTGATTGCATCCCTATGTGGTCACAATTGCCTCAATTGTTGAGGAGTCCTGGTCATCCATAATGTCCTCAAACTCACAATCCCACTCTAATAGTCACGTGCTGGCTCAACAATTCCAACCTATAGCACTAGAATCCCTAATTTGAATTTGAGCCAGAGTAACCCATGTGCTACATGGAAGGCAAAGGACTAATTTTGGCATGAGCAAGTCAAGTAAGACGTACTACATACCAAACACACATCAAGTGCTAACACTATATTAGGGAATTTGGGAATTTTCACATAGTTTGGGAATTTTGAATATGCCACATGGTCAAATCTTAACTCATTAATTGAAAGTGGAATCCATCCTAAACACCAGATTAGGGAATACTCCCAAATCCCACTTTCAAATATGAGTTCACATTTTGGCCACATTGTCAAATATTAACCCCTTACTTGAAATTGGGACTTGGGAGTTTCCCAAATTCTCTAATATAGTGTTTGCTTTGGATGTGGGAAGAACCTCCAAATAAGGGAGTGCCCATGGTGAAGTAGCCCAAACATAGTTCAACCTTGTGCAAAGATGGGCATGCATGCGTCGATCTCCCACCACTCAAAGTGAGGCCTCACCATCCAATGAATAAAAACCCATTGTACCCCTTGGAATCATTGATATTGAAAATCAAAGTTTGGCAACACAAAGTGTGGTGGCCCAAGTGGTACTTGTGGTAACAAGGAGGAAAAAAGAAGCAACTTGGTAGAACTTATTAACAAAGTGAAGCAACACCAAGCACATCAACCCCCACTGTGCTACAAGAAGCAAAAGAAGTATACCCCAATACAAGAAAAATGAGGGGGAAATGCCAATATCAAGCCTTAAGGCAATGGGTAATACAAGAACAAGAACGATTGAGGCAGAGCAAAGGAGGCAATGGGTAACACAAGGCCAAGAAAAATTTGTGGCAAAAAAAGTACCAAAGGAAGATAGAACATTATGACGCATTAAAAAATAGCAAAGGAAGAAGCCAAGGTCCACGATGCCACCTAGTATAAAAACAATGATTGAACCCCCCAACCAAAAGGTGATGGATCTATAGGTACCATAGCCTTAGTTGGAAGTCCTGGATTAGACACCTTAATTATCTACCTCATCACTATCCCAACTGCTAAGAAATTGCCATATAATATGGGAAAGTATCAAGGGATGGATTGAATCTACACAAGGTTCACTAGAACCAAAAGAAGAAGATCACACCAAGATAAAAGCTCTCGGAATAGTCAATAATGTACCAACCAAAATTGCTAGAGTCAATTCACTAGATTGGATCTTCCTAAGGATGGACAACATACCAATATTGTTGGGAAAATCATGGCCAAGAGAAGCATCAATACCCCATGATTGGGGTATGTAAAAGATCACCACCCAGAATAGAGATACTGTATTCAAAATAATTTGGAAACAAGAGAAATCAAACTCACTATACCCAAGAATAATGATGACACCACTTCTTGCACAACCACTAACCATGTATCCCTTTTAGCAATGAAAGATCTCAAACCAACACAACATAATATGCTAAGTGGCATCAACAATTGAATACATACATTGGCAGTAATTGATAATTGCAAGACAACCCATCCAATGTTGCCAGATGTAGATGCTCAAATTAGACGACTAGAACAATCAATCCAAGATAAGGAATCAGAAGTAGAAATATACATGGCAAGCATGGAATGGGATAATGACCCAAAAGAGGCCATAATCAATAGATTGGTTTAGATTTTGACTACATATTTAGAAAAAATAGAAGGGATAATGCCATATTATAACAAAAAATGATAGGCAATAAAGAAGGAAAGTGTGCAACACCAAAACCCTAAGGCAGAACACTTTAATAAATTTGAAAGAATGCCGACCAGGATAGTGGAGTTGTACTTGACAAAAACCCATATAGGCACCTAAAACACCAAATGTTCAAAGGGGTTGAAGGAGCATGCATGGCAGAGGAACCATTCCTTGGGAACTCGCTCCCATAGACCATTACTAGGGAACTAACTCCCATATACCATTACTTGGGAACCAATACTTGGGAACTAGCTCCCATAGACCATCCATCAAACGGCTCACAAAGTAAGAAGTTTTAGGAGTTCAAATCCAATGTGAGAATGGGGTTGAAACAAAAGATTGTATAAAAAAAGAAGATCTGCGTACCACGAAAGCAACAGGTGGACAACCCATGGTGAGGCATTGTATGCTCCTTGATCCTTCAACTCCTTGTTGCTTTTATCTGCCGCCAATGGTGAGGCACAAGTCTCCCTTGACTCTTGTCCTCCTTGCTTTGATAGACAGCCTTTTGTGAACCTTTGTCATAGGTGTCTTTAGACCTGCTTGCTATTGTTTGTGCAGCCTGTACTGAGGCTCTAGCATAACCGAAACATTGAATGAATAAATTGCCACCTATATATGGATAGTATGCAATTAAAGTCAACTGACTCATATTGAAGAATCACCTAACCAGATTTGTGGACACAAGTCTACCCTTTGACATGTGCCTGATTGCCAGATGGCAACTATATAGTTTCTACAATTTTTTTTCTAGTTGTCCTACTTGCTGTGACTTGCAAATCTACTCTAATTTTCACCTCTTCTTTGTGCAAGCACCTAGCATTGTCTATGGATACAATCTGTGTGGCTCTATGCACCTGTATAGCCTCTAGTCTGCCCTAATGACCACACCATTTCCATGTGGCAATCAAGGGGACTGCACACAAGCCCATCCTTCTCAGTGATGTACATACTACCCAAATGGAAACCTACATTTTGCCAAGTGGCAACCTTACACATTTCCTCAAACCTACCCATGTGGTGGTACATTTCTCTCCCCATATGGCATCTCCGATATGTTGTTGGTCTACCTACCCTATGTCCTCCTTTGGGAGCTCACAGGTGGGGAAGTGACCCCTAAAATGCATCCCTGTGCAATTGATGTTAGCTTTGCTCCCAGACCACCAACCTGAGCAAACATTGTTGTCCTTCACCTTAACAAAGGTCAGTGGTCTCTTTAACTAATCAAATCATCTCTCAATGCCAAAGATACACATAGGTACACAAGGTTAGCATACCGAACCTCAACAACACTCAAAGTTATCACCAAGGAGATCTCCCCTGTTTTAGTTACCACATTGACTATTGGCTTTGAGTCCTCTAACTCTTGATTGGATTCCTTCCTCTCTTCTGGTCAACCTTTTTCTTTCTATAGTCCTTTGCAAAATGTCCTAACTGTCATAGAGGCATTTCCTCTTTGTCTTGCTTCCCCTTTTGATGAAGAGTCCTCCTCATTATCAAGCTTGACATCCCTCTTTTTTGTTGTTGTTAGGCTTGCCGTTGTCGAACTTGCCCTTGCTCTTGTCTTATACAACATAGGCTTTCTCGTTGATTATGTCATACTTTCTCTCCTAAGCTTCTTCTTGTAGAAGAAGAGGCACTCGCTCCTCAAAAATAATCGATGCCAAACTTGTCTTGCAACCATTGTTGTTACAAACCCTTTATAATTCCCATAGAGCATGATAGAAACAAAGGCCTAGCACTTTGCAACAATGAATCCACCTATTGACAGCTGGTCCCTCACCAACTTCATTTTGGTGATGTACATCCTCATGCTATAAAGTTTCATTTGTAGATTGAGGATTCTAGCCATGTTGATCTCAAACATACCTTTCAGCATGGTCCATACTGAAAACACCATGCCTGTCAGTTGAATGTGAAGGAGGACCAGTTTTGTAGCCATGCCAAGAATTATGGACATGGCCTCTACATCTAGCAGGACCCACTCTTTGACAGCATCTAGATCAATTGGTGTCACCATTTCCCTAGCTGCATTTTCATATCTTGTAAACTTGATGCACTCCCATCTTGTAATCTGCTAGATCATCCAAACCATCATGTGGCTCCATAACTTCATCTTCCAAAGATGGTACTGCTTACATTATCTTTGAAACTTCTTGAAACTAAAGATATCCTAAAGAAACCATGTCATCTCTTAACTCCCTCATGAGAATAAGGACATATCCCTATTGACCCTACATACGAAGCCTCGAAAATATTTTCATTGGTGAGAAGAAATGGATTTGGGGTGCTGCTGCTTGTTCCTTTTGCTTTACCCATCATGTGCCATTGCTCCTTATGTGAGAAGGCCATCTTTAACAAGCAGACAATTCGGAGGAGGTGTAGGTCTAAGGACACAAACCCACTCTTGTTCGTAAGGTAACATTGTTTTGAGGGGACCCTCTTGGGTGGGACTCGAAAGATGTATTAGGGTTTGCCAAAGTTCTATAGTTATTTGCATGCTCTCACACTAACTACAAAGCCACTAACTTTTTTATTTAAAAAAACTATGATTTAAAACTGAAAGATAAGTCAACGTTATTTTTCCTTGAAGGTTTTACGAATGATACATGCAAAGTTTTGATGCTAACTTTCTGGGGGTTTTTTTTGCTTTACTTTATAAACAGATCCAGTAGACGACAATCTCTTCATCAACAGGCATAAAGCCTACCAAGCTGACATAAAGCCTTTTCAACAAGGAAACGAATTTTTTTAAACAAGTGAAACTACTTTTCTGACACACGATTTTTCGGATAGCAATTTTTTTTCAAGCAACGGCTTCAGCAATTAACAAGCAAATCAGCTTTAGTGTCTTGCTCACAAACGAACACGCGATACCTAGATAAGCGACCGAAAAGCTTGAAGTGACTTGAAGACTTGTAGCTAGAGAAAGCCAAGGCAATCGTTCTAGTGAGAGCTCAAGCATGAAAAGAGAGCGGAGCCCCTGAATTGATTTATAGCCATGTTGGAGGGAGGTAAAAAGCACACACAAGCTAAAAGCTGAAAAGCCAACAACCATCTAAAAGTAAAGGCTAAGAATTTTGAAAATTCCTTAAAAACTAAGAATAATCACATAACTCCCACTCAACTCAATCCTAAAGCACCATCTCTAGGAGAGCCAGTGCTAATAAACCGAAAGAAATTGGCCACCACAACTCCAATTATGGAAATAGCATCTTGAGATGATCCCTTCACAGTTATCATAGATGAAGGAAGAAGATAGACCAATAGCAGAAAGTTGAATGACGCCCAAAAAAACTATTCCCTCATTCTGTTGAAATTCAAAGCACACACAACCCAAAATGAACACCCAACATATCACATGAAATATTGAAGGCGACATAAAGTGCTCAGGATGACCTCGGAGTATGTTTGCCACTTACGACAACGCTTAACACAAGACACAGGACTGACAAGTCAGCTGAGAAACAGATGTTTACTGCATACGCCAAGCAACTGAGCAAAAGACCACAAAGCTCAACAGCTCCACTCTCATCAGAAATATTTGAAGCAGCAGCTCCTCATAGCCGCGACACCTGTAAAGAGACCTCGCGAAGGCTCCTCCAATGTTGGGTAACGTTAGAATTTTAGGTGGCTTCTACAACGCCACATGGAAGTTTCCCATGCAGCTCTCTGCATATTCTGCGTCAGTTCGAGACAGCTCCATGAGAGTTGGAAGCCTGCAACCTGGAGACGCCTCGATGCTTGGCAACAACTGCATGACGTGATTGGCCTGCAGCACTGGCATTGATTGCCTCTTGGAACCAGATGAAGCTGTACCTGTCGATTCACTAATCTATATATCTTGGTGTTGCTTCTTCTAGTGTGGAAGTGCTGCATGTGTTGCGTACTCGTATGTGGCAATTATTTTTTGACTGTGTGTCAGTCGTACCATTTTGACAGTTTGGCTGTAGGTGTGTTGAGAGCTTTTGTGGCTTAATATCTAGTTTTTTACGTGTTTTGTAAGCCTCCCCGGATAATTGGAGGTCTTTAGTCCTTAATAAAATAGTCGTGGACTTTGGTGCCCCGTGGTCACAGGGAATCCATGCACACTAGCCACATCCCTTGGCTATGTTGAAGCTCCAAAAGCCACTCTAATCAACTTACTGGTTTCTCACCCCTTAGTCACACGAAATGTCATAGAAGATATCACCCAATATATTGGTGCCCTCTTTCTATCAGAAGTTCCCCCTCCTCAAAGAAAGGTCTCACACACACAGTTTTTCTCTGATGGCAATCAGTACGGTGTAAGCTGGGTAAGCTGTCTGTAGAATGATGAGGTGTTAACAACATCCAACTATCTATTATCTTGAATAGAAAAAGTCTTAAAGCAATACATTGCTAGGAAAATATCAACTGCTTGTGTGGTGCTCAGTCTTAGTACACAGTGCCATGAAACTAACGTGATATTGGACCCAAGATAACTCAACTTTATTCATGAACGACAAAAGGAATAAATTTCTCAACACAATTCTACTGAATATGATTGTCTAATATGAGCTTCACGACATAAGAAAGATCAAAAAACTCATGTGGGTGTAATTTCCACACCCCCACATGTTGCCGCAAACAAAATCTTGCAAAAGTTTGTAAAGCCACACTTTAATAAAACCTTAGTGCACTCCTTACATGAATTCTAACAAAGTATCATTGCAGGAAATTAATGACTCACTTATATATATGCACTTATGAAGCCTTCAGAACCGCAAAAATCTACCTACTGTTTTGTAAGGTCCATAAAAATTGCAGACAAGAGTACTGCAGCTATCACAGCAACAGCCAGTCCAGAGCTCATAGACATCTATCTCTGCAAAATTTTTAAGTCTACCATTGCACCTCACGTGTAACAGCTTGACTCTCAGAAACATGTCCGTTGAGATTATGGGATATCAGTCGTGTCACTTAACTTCCATAATCTTGATTACCGAAGCCAATCCAATCCGATGAAGGGCCACAACTGCATCACCTTTGTTGCAAAGCCTCTTCGCAGTAGCTGCCTTAAGTGCTGCATCAAGAATTGAATCAGTAGATTCTGTATCGGTGGCCTTTGCAGATCCCTCACCAAGCATTGGTATCATCCCTCTATAAACAAGGCTATGCCTCGCAGGTGACTCTTCACTGCATGACCATGTTAAGTTGTCAGTTGTCAAGACTGGCACTGCCACGGTTAATATTGGAACTGATGGACGATATTTAGCCACCAGCTTCGCCGTTGTCCCCCCTCTTGTGAGGACCACAATGAGGGCAGCCCTGACCTTATTTGCTGTCCGTACTGCAGATGAAGCAAGACTCTCAAGTGGGCTCATTGGAAGTGGCACTGACCTCATAACCTCTTTGAAAATTGCATCATAGTCAAGGGACCATTCAGCTTCCAAACATATACGAGCCATAGTCTGCACTGCCAGCTCAGGATAAGCCCCTGCAGCACTCTCCCCACTAAGCATCACAGCATCAGTTCCATCCAGCACAGCATTGGCTACATCAGTAGCTTCTGCACGTGTCGGACGAGGGGACTTGATCATGGACTCAAGCATCTGGGTGGCAGTGACTACAGGCTTTCCTAATGCATTACATTTGTATATCATCATCTTCTGTGCCAAGAAGATCTTCTCAACAGGTATTTCCATGCCTAGATCACCGCGAGCCACCATAATTGCATCTGACTCTCTAAGGATCTCATCAAAATTCACCAGACCCTCCTGATTTTCTATCTGCGCATACTCATTAGACACATCACCAATTAGGCAGCAAAAACAATTTCGAAGAAAATTTAAAAAAAACAGTGGATAACAAAACAAATTACTAACACAGCTTCAAACTCACCACCCATTGACTGTCAGGGAGGACATGAACACCTCTCTCTCTCTCTCTCTCTCTCTCTCTCTCTCTCTCTCTCTCTCTCTATCTATCTATCTATCTATCTATCTATCTATCTATCCATCTATCTATCTAGAGAGAGAGAGAGAGAGAGAGAGAGAGAGAGAACATATTGGAACATAGAGAATTGACAGATGGTGCAGAGGACACCAGCCAATAGGCATCCTTGCCATGCTTGCGAAGCCATCTCCAAGAAACCAAAAACGATCAAAATCTTTAGGAAGGGGCCACATGGAGCAAATCACGAATTCCAGCTTTTTCGGTGCCCATCCTTGTGAACAACGAAATTCAGCCAACGTTTACTGGTTGAAAGCTCCAGCTTTTAGAGCTGCCCCTAGTCTATAAACAGTAGAGCTTCATATGAATTCATGTTGTATAAGATTGATGCTCCTCTATGAGCGAGTTTGTAAACAAATTTTCAATTGCAATAAAGACCTTCAAGGGGGCGGGGGGGGGGGGGCAGCTGTTATTTCTGCCCCTCTCTCTCTCTCTCTCTCAATTTGAATTTATGTGATTTTCTAGTCATGTACAAAATTCTTGCAGCGCAAATCAATTAGGGTTTCTAGAGAGGAAAACAGAAATTATGCACAGCAAATATACCTGTCATTGACAAGGGCTCCAAACACATCCATATCTAC
This sequence comes from Dipteris shenzhenensis, assembly GCF_047967505.1. NCBI lineage: Eukaryota > Viridiplantae > Streptophyta > Polypodiopsida > Gleicheniales > Dipteridaceae > Dipteris > Dipteris shenzhenensis. Next base: position 13,232,257 of record NC_141603.1, on the reverse strand, counting down.
CAGACAAGTTCACACCACTTGAGATGTAAGATGGGCTGCTAACGATTTAGTTGGACAAGAGTCGAATCTTTGCAAAAAACAGGCTTTTTCTATTTTGTACTGAGGACATTAAGCACACCTTCTAGAGTGTACAGCCTATACACGTGTACAAGATAGATTCCACTCATCTTGGATGGCCAAAACAACATGTCATGTTCCTCTTACAGTAGGAATCTTGGATAGCCAAAACACCCTTGTCCATGTTAGAAACATGGTGGAGAGAGAGAGAGAGAGAAGGTTAGGGTGCGAGGAAATGATACTCAAATGAAGACATGAGGAAGGACTTCATTCATTCATCAAGTATGACATGACAAGTGAAGTACAAGCCTTTATATAGGCTACACGCTTGCACCAAGTGCATGGGATAAGTCCCATAACTGCTAGTACTGAAGGGGGGTCTTTGAGATATCAGAGACCCAACATGCAAGGAGAAGACCAATCCCCCTTCCACCGCCATACTGAAAAGAGCAAGTCCAACTATCCAAAACCTCCCGTGTGATGACTTCTCGATCAGCTTGCGACCAGCAAGGGCAAGCCATCACTCGTCACCCCCCCCCCCCCCCTCTCCCCAACCTAAGTTAGTGTAGAAGATACCAACGTCTGAATTCCCTTCAGATATCGGAGAACTCGTAACCCCACTGTCCAATGTGATTGGTAAGGTTACTGAGAGAACCTGCTGAAAGACCCAACTGCAAACCTGTAGTAGACTTCTCGGTCAGCTTGCGACCAGCAAGGGCAAACCGTCACTCGGCACTCCCACTAGGTATAGGCCCACAGACAGGCACTGAGAGGGGTGTAGAAATAGGGCAGCACCGCGCCTATCGCGAGCCCCATCAAGGGACATTAGGCTTGCCCGCAAGTATTTTGTATAGGGACAGCAAGCAAGATGCACCCTTGGTTGCCCGCACTAGAGAGAAACAAAAACAGATGCATGGCAATTTACTTGAGCTGAATGTTGCTTCCATTGCCACTGCTTGTAATGAGGAGCCTCTATGTCACAAAGATGCATTTGAAAGTCCTGAATGGATGCAGGCCATCAGAGCTGAACTAGATTCCATTCAAGCAAATGGCACATGGGACTTGTGTGATTTGCCTGTAGGCAAGTGTGCCATCAGTGCAAAGTAGGTTTACAAAAGCACAAAGCTGATGGCAGTGTTGATCGCTACAAAGCTTTGCTTGTTGCGAAAGGTTATGCCAAGCAACATGGTATTGACGTTGAAAAGACATTTGCTCCCGTTTTGCTGTGTCATTGCTCTTGCATCTCACAAGCATTGGGAGGTCCATCAATTGGACATCAAGGCTGCCTTCCTTCACGGGGATTTAGTGGAGAGGTCTATGTCACTCAGCCTAAAGGATTTGAACTTCCAGGGTCTGAAACTAAGGTATGCCGGCTTAAAAAGGCTCTTTATGGTTTGAAGCAGGCACCACCGGCATGGTATTGTGTTTGTGTGTGTGTTGTAAAGGCACATCGAGTGCTATGATGTGTCTAGTGTGTGACCTAAGTGCCAAGATACATTCTTTTTTGCTGTGCCTTGGGTTTCACAACAGCCCTACGGAGGATATTATTTATGTCCGGAAGAGTGAAGCAGAATTTCTGATTTTGATTCTATATGTGGATGACACGCTTTATCACTGGGCAAAACTTGCATAAAATTGCAGATTTCAAGGCAGCTTTGCAAAAATCTTTTGCCATGACAGATATAGACCAGTTGCACTATTACTTGGGCATCTAGTTTGCATATGTTAAAGGGGGTATAATGATGAGTCCGTCCTAGTACATTGGACAGCTCTTAGACCGCTTCAAGTTTCAAGATTACAAGCTAGTTTCTACACCATTGGAGCCTGGCTTTCGTTTCTCCTCAAAAGGATGGGAGTGCACCGTTTGATGCCATCCTTTATCAACGGGTTGTGGGCTGCCTTATTTATTTATGTCATACCCGGCCTGATCTTCAGTATGCCGTCCCTCAGTTGAGCAGGTACATGCACATACCTAGTACACAGCATTGGCTAGTAGTGAAGCGGGTCTTCCATTACTTGAAGGCCACACGGGTCTTCCATTACTTGAAGGCCACACAAAATTTGGGACTGTTCTATTGTGATGAATCTCCACTGGTCTTACATGCTTTCACGGACAGTGACTGAGCAGGTTGTTATGACACGAGAGTGTCCCACAGTGGCAACTATTTCATGCTTGGATGCTCATGCATTTCATGGTTCAGCAAGAAGCAGCCTACAGTTACTAATTCCAGTTGTGAAGCTGAATACAGGGCAGCCTTCACAGCTACAATAGTGTGTGTCTCGCTCTATAAGCTACTCGCAGATCTTGACATTAGCCAACCAGCTTCTACTACGATGCTTTGGCTACTACGAGAAACCCAGTGTTTCATGCACGCACAAAGCGCATTGAGGTTCATTATCATTATGTTCGAGAGCGGCAGTCAGCTAGAGAAATACACATATCCTATGTTCCCACGGAGGACAACTTATTAGATCACTTCACGAAGGCTATACCACGGCCCTAGTTTGAGGCTTTTTCGCATGCCTTACACTTGGCATCATTTATTACATGATGTTGATCTCCCTGTACTATCATAGGTTGCTATCCATTTTAGACGAATATATGCAGCCATGATATTGTTTCCAGGTATACCTGCTATGTATCCAAGATACTTCAGCCATGCCATGGAGGGGGGTTTGTTAGCAGTTAGCCTTGGTATGGCCTTGTAGGCTAGTCTTAGGACTCAGTCAACCCTTAGGTTGACTTCACTGGTACTTCAAGTCATATAGGCCACCCCTTTGTACTCTCTCATTATCCATTTGAAAGTACTCACGTTTGCTTCAGCTTGTTGTTTGCTCCCTTGCATTCCTCTCTGTTTCCCGCACCCAGCACACATAGCATTTCAAGAGATCTAACATCGTGGAATTTGCAATCTCACTTGGACCGTCTAACAGGGGTGAAAAGAGGAAGGAAAAAAACTAACTTTGTCCCATGTTGTCAAATAAAGCTCTCCAAAACAAAATAGTCATTTGGGAGTCTTTGTCACTTACAATTGACTTAGGCAACCCATGGTGCTTGGAGATTTATACCATATACAATTTTACCATGTGATAAAGAGAATAAAGTGAACTTGTTTACAAAATCTGTCAATGATAGTCCAAATCCGGTAGATCAAAGATGAAATCCATGGCTATACTTTCCCATGGGGCTTGAGAAATTGGAAGTGGCATCAACAGCCCAGTTTTAACTTTTGGCAAGGAAGGCATTCCGTCACAAATTTGTGGACGTCCTTCCACATACCTGGCCAAAAGTACCACCTTTCAATAGCTTGGGTTGTGGTATAGATACCTCAATGTCTTGCATGAGGCGGTGCATGAGATTCCTCCATTACTTTCATTCGCATATCATGGGTCACACAAATAATCATCCTTCACGATGATATCCATCCTTGAGAGAATATTGGCTTGTCGATTGGCCTTGCTGAATATATTCCATGATCTTTCCCAAAGTCTCAGTCTTGTAAATAGTGCTCTTTCATGTTTTCAAGGTCCCTATGATGAGCAATGGTGACAATTTTTTTTTTTCCGCAAAAAGGCAATGGTGACAATATTTGCTAGGGGCCTCCTAGAAAAGGCACCTGCTACACAATTCTATGCTTCTGGAGTATGGACAATCTGAAAATGGAATATCGACAAAAAGTTTGCCAATTTGAAGAGTTTTTCTGAGAGCTTGGTTTGGGTCAAAAAGTACCTGAGACTTTGGCAATCTGTCTTAACAATGAAATTAGCCCCCAAAAAAAAGTGTTTCCAGATTGTCAGAACATAAATTACAGCGCACATCTCTTTCTCATATGTCCCCATATGTCTCTCCGCATCTTGCAATCTCCTACTTTCGTAGGTAACCACATATCCATTTTGATGTAGAGCAGCTACAACACACTCTCCACAAGCATCACAACCCACATCAAAGGGCTGGTATAAATCGGAACATAAAGAATTGGTCTTGTGGTTAACTTCTCCTTGAGAATATTGAAAGCTATCCTTTGTCGCTCTCTCAATGGAATACTGCAAATTTCTTGGTCAAGTCATGTAACAAGGCTGTATAACAGCGAAGTGTCTGATGAACCTCATGTAGTATGAACATAGCCCTTAAAAACTATGCATTGTTTGCAACTCGGGCCATTCCTACATGGCTTTGATCTTTGATCTGATGATAGCCACTCTTCAAGTGAATCCTACTGAGAATAGGGGCTCCTTTTAATCGATCTAACACATCATCAATGCATGGAATCGAAAACCTATTCTTGACCGTCATCATTGTTGAGGACTTGAGAGTCCACACACTTTCTACATGACCAATCTTTCTTCTAATAACACAGTCGAGCAAAAGGAGAGGAACTAGGTCAAATTAGTCCTTTGGAAAGCAAATCCAATACCCAAGCCATGATCTCCTCGGCCTGAGCTGCACTCACTCCATAAGGTGGTCAATTAAGAGGCTCATTCCTTGGAATTAGCTCAATGGCGTGGTCCTCTAGAGTCTTTGAAAGTATCCAGAAACTGATTTTTTCTTGGTCTGGAGAGTCCAGCTCAACTTTTATTTCATTCTCTTTTTCTAACATAAATCATGTAAGTTGAAATGGAAGACTTGTAATTTTCCAACGGAAATGTTGGATACAACAGGAGTAGTCCCTCCTTTTCCCTTAGCAACAGTATGATGTTCTCTTCATCTATGATTAAAAACAAGTGTCTTTTCAACATCTTGAGATGAACTTCTTTCAGATAGAACTAAGGCATTCCCAAAACTACATCATTTTGTTCCAAAGGTGAAACCATAAAGTCCTCGTGATCCACATAATCTTGAATATGGATCCTAAGGTTTCCAATGAGCGGTGTCACTGGTATTGACTGTCCCCCGAAAGATCTGTCAAGTATCAAGGGATTGCCCTAGCTCTTTGATCTTAATTCCTAACCGCACGGCTAGGTCATGAGAAATAAAGTTCTGTTACTCCAACATCGAACAAAATCAAAACGTTCTGACCTTTGACTTTACCCCACAAAAGACAGTTCTCTGGCCTTTGGATTGGCCACTCCCCCTAGTACATTCAGGACTGCACCCACCAAAAGCTTTAACGGTTCTCTTGGCTTTTCCTAGTCCTTTGAATTCTTGGATCTTTCAGGACAGTCATCTGCCAAGTGTCCTGCTGTCCCGCATCCAAAACACTTTCCCTCTTTTCAGAAGGTCTCGATCTGTTCTGAGGAAAATTTTGACTTTCCTTTATAAGGCTTTCGTTCATCCCTCGGCTTCTATATACCTAGATGAATCCAGGAACATTCCCAAACTCATCCTCTAAAAACACAACCTAAATCTAAATCTAGCTGATAGGGCAATGCACCATTTAAGATAGAAAGAATTATCACAATACCAGCAGGCCGCAACTTGGACGAAAACTTCACAAGGTGAAATTTGCATGTCCGCTAATACGGCAGAAGCACTCAAAGCCCATTTGACTTTGTGCAGACCGTCTTGATTGTATCTCCATTCTTGCTTTTTAATGATGCCCATAGTAAATCTTCTTTCATCAACTCGACTATTGAAGCTGAATGCATCATATCTCAAAGTTTAGCCTTAACATCAATACTCACTTAGGTGTGAATACTAGGTTGTAAACCAGCCCTTGCTTCCGAAGCTGAGTCTTTTCAGAAACATCTTTGAAGGCGGTAATCTGAAGATAAGCTGACCAAAAAGGTTGGTGGCAGTCTACCAAACATGTGCAAGCAATTTCCTGGTGTGTTGCTAAACATAGAAGCCCGCACATACAAATTACCTCAAATTGAGAATCTTCGAAAGTTTTGAACACTTGTAAAGAGCCATTCATCCCATAAGTTACTCACCCACTAAGTCTCCAATACGTATTTGCATTAGAAAAGGGCCACGAAACTTTGATAGGAATCACTTACAAAATCAAATGCCACAGAAATGTTGATTCAACAGCCCAACCACAAAGGGAAAAAATCTGTAAGACCTTTATGCAAAACACTACGTTCCCAACTGCATTTCCCGTATATTTTTGGCATATGCTCAAACTGGCTTAGACACTTAAACTTCCAAGCACGGGTTCACATATGACACAAGTTATGGCCATTTAAGAAAAGAATAATAATTTCTGCTATGGACAGAGATCACACTGCACAGACATGATTCCAGGACCAGATAGCATGAAGGCTGCCATAAAAGTCTACGAGCAATTAGGTAATACCCCCAAAAACTAAAATCAACACATTCAAACCTAAATAAAACATTTGGCGTAAACAAGCATATAAAAAAGGGCAAACGTAGGAAAGATTTGTACCTTTGACATGAGATATATACTCTTTGCATTCTTGCCAAGTAAATTCCGAACAGAAACAAGGTCTGAACCTTTCCGAACAAAAGAAAGGGCGATGATATCTATCTTGTTTGGCACACCCCAATTCGAAATATCATCCACATCTTTATCCGTTAGAGTGGGAAGATCGACAACTACCCCAGGTAAATTGACATTCTTTCTCTCACCCAATACTGCTGTATTCTCACATCTGACCTTTACAGTCCCGGTATCAGTGTCACATGACAAAACAGAAAGAGAAATTGAGCCATCAGCACATAAAATAGTACTTCCTGGCCTCACGTCATGTGCTAACTTCTTGTAGCTCATAGTTATCATTTTGGAGTTGCCCTTCAGGCTGTAATCAGTGGAGATAGTTAACTCTTGACCCTCAAATAGTTGCACAGGCTTACCATCCTCCAAAAATCCAGTCCGAATTTCAGGACCCTGCAATCAAGAGCCCATAGCACAATACCGGGAGTCAAAAAATAGCTTATGAATTAATGATGGCATCTTGAACTTCATGAAACCGAGAGCTCAACTTTGCTAGAATAACTCCTGTGGCATCCACAGCACAGCATAAACATACTTTCTCCATTTACAAAAACATTCACAAAGATACCACAGAAATCAACACTTGCCCTGGGACTGAAAGAAATCACTGTCTTCATATTACAGATAGGTCAATGAAACTAAGCCTCGCTATTTTTTGTGCCAGTAATACCATGGACCAGAATTGCTAAATTGTTTCATGGGAACATCCAAGAGTATGGCATTGCCATCAGAGTTTTCCTGTAATGTTGCAAGATCTGCAATGAATGCTGCTTCAGGCACCACACAAAAAAATCCTGTCACATTTTTAGACTGTGGTTTGAAGACAGGATCTACTTAGTTCAAGACTGCACATATAGAATGTTTGCGTCACAAAGAGAAGAACTACTTTCCAATGTAGGGCATATGTCACACTGACTTGTGCCTGGGTTCAGGCAGAGTTTTTACTGTAAATAGATCTTTGGAGTGATGTGGTCAAACATGTCACACAATGTCAACCATGCCAATGCATCCTTATAAACTTCCAGCACTATTGTTGCAGCCATTGCCCTATCCAAGAGTGCTCTGTTAGCCTTAGGCGCCTCACCATCAAAGACAAAAGGGCAAAAATCTCAAGCAAGTATCCTTATATGGTGCAGACATGTGGCAGCCAACTATTCAACCTTCTTGAGTAGCTTTCATGCATAATACAGGGCTCATGAGCAGAGAGCCTAGCCTGCCTGTCAGAAGAGGCCTGAGCTGTCCAGTGGAACTACCAACTTGTGTGGAGCTGCTGACCTGCTGTGTGGTGGTGAATTTCTTCTTTAGGGTTCACTTTCTTCATATGTAAGTAGTCCTGTTAGTAGAGTCATTCCCATGATTTATGGTGTTGAGAGCTCAGCTCTTTTATAAGCTTGTAAACGCACAATAAGATTGGTAGATTTGAGCGCCATCTTAATGATGAGTTCTTAAATCTGTTATTGCGTCCGCTCATAATTTTATATTTGTGCATTTGTGCTTTGAGAGAAGAGATTGCCCTCTACAGATGACGGAGGAAGGGAGTTGTTTGACAAGCTCAGTAAGCAAGCCAATTTCATCCCCACCTTCCCCAACCTAAGCAAGACTTGGTATTTCATATTTGAAGTTAGCACGTTACGAGCAATGAGGCGTAGCCTGCTCAACCATGTCAGCCAGGCCAGCCAAATATGTGAGCCCAACCAGACGGGCTATGTCGACGAGGCATAGTAAGACCAACCGATGATGGCCTAGGAAGCCTCCTACTTGGTACGCTGACAGCATTGTTGCCTATCAACCGAATGATATGCAGTACTCTCTGCAGGCGTCTGGTAGCTTATCTACTCTGGCTGTTTCTGGTACCACTTGAAGCTCTCTCCATGGCTGTCGCAAGGTTCTTGACAGGCCCTCTCAATTAATGAAGACATATATGAGAATTTGCTTCTATGGAAGGATAGATTTGCCTCCTGAAAGGGCAACTAACATTACACCCCTACAACATTTACCGAGGACGAGTAATTATCAGATGGACCTGCCACCTCCAGACTGGTGCAGCCAGGTTGACAGGCCTGGTCTGCTCAACCATCTCAGCCTGTCTAGCTAAGCCAGTTAGCCCAACCGGATGAGTTTGATCGGCATGGGCTAGTACGCCACCTACTTGGTTCTCAGTTCCTGGGAACATTGACGCCATTGTTGCCTGCCAACTGAATGGACTGTTGTAGGTTAAAATCCGTTCATAGATTGTTGCCTTGTAAGGCTATCTATACGGAACGTAGTGCAACTGAACGCGTCTATCACACCAAAGAAACAAGCGGACTACGACAAATAGATTCCTGAAGAGTTGCGAATGCAACGGCACTCCACAAAAAACTGCTACATTCTGATCACCCCGTCGCCAGTGACCATCGTTCAGCGTCGAAACCAAACAGCTCTAAAAAGATATCGGCTAGCATCACGAATGCAAAACCTCGTCACTAGTCTCACCTATAACCAAAAATCGTGGACCATGTGACTCAAATAAATTAGGTGAACAGATCAAAGGGTCAACAAAAATTGTGACTCCATTAACGTAACAAACCAAACAGGATCTCGTACAGAGCTTCAAAACATTGATTCAAAACACATCATCAAAACACGGCGTATTGGAAGAGCTGTAAGCTGGGGTCCCCTTGAAACTTGAAATGGGCCAAAATCACCGCAAGCAGTTGTATGAACTCATCGGAAATGAGCTCACCTTTCAATAAGCGATCGTCCCACGCTCTACACTACACACAGCAGGCTTAAACTACCAGCGCCGACCAAAAGCAGCGCGGAGAAATCAACGTAAAAACATCAGAGCAAACACGACACGAAAATCGCGTGCAGGGTTCCGATGCCCACCTTGGTGTCGAGCATAACCGCGCACATAATCTGAGTGTTCTGTTGGGCAATCCTGAGATTGTCCAAAGTCTCCTGATGATATTCGTGCGATCCGTGAGAAAAATTGAACCTTGCGACGCTCATGCCAGCCTGCAGCAAGCGCTCGATGATAGGCACATCTCTGGACTTAGGACCAAGAGTACAGATGATCTTCGTTTTGGGAAAACCTCCAGCATGTTGGGTGGCCCGATTCACCAATGCATCCATGTCCAAGGTGGCCATTTGAGAGCAAAGAGCTAAAGAGAAAGGAAAGATGCGAGAAATGAAGCAGGGGGAGGGGAGAGTGAGGACGAAAAAGGGAGCTTGGAGCCCAAAACAAGCAGAGGAGGTATGCTATTGCTGTGCAGTGATGGTTGGAGAAGTGGGGATGCACCGACTAATAGTAAAAGAAAAAGAGAAAGGTGAGATTTGAAGCAATCTACAAAGCTTTGGAGGGTGAGGAGGAAGGTGCAATGTGTGTGCAGGAAAAGGTGGGTGTGGAAGAAGAAGAGGTGGAATCTACTGGAAGAATATGCTAGGACTGATGCTGGATGGTTGGAGCTTATTCTGCACGCTTGTCACCACCAAGTCAGAGGTGTGCTTGTATCCCAGCTGAGCTCAACAGAGAAACAGACAAACAGACAGGGGTAGAAAGCTATGGAGCTCAGTACAACAGGAGACAGAGCTCTTTTGCAGGAAGGAGCACTGAAATGGGCCCCTTTTGCAAAAGAGATTTTGCATACAAAGAGGTTGGAGCTCTTGCAGAGAGAGACTTTTGCTCCTGATCAGAAACAGAGGAGCTATTGTTCCTTCAGATGGAAGCAGGTGCAGAGATTGAAGCTGTAGAACTCACATAAGATTTGAACTCACACACAAGAAGATCTGAACGATTGAAGCTATAGAACTCACATAAGATTTGAACTCACACACAAGAAGAAATGTAGCAAGCAATGATGCTTCTGATGGTGGAAATGGGTCTTAACTGTGTCTTCTTCTGCAAATATAGTTTTGCTCTTTGAAAACGTTGCTTGCAAGCAAGGATTCAAACCCCCAAATGTAGTAAACGCTCACTAAATGGGCTATAGGGACAGAGATATTTATAATATGCTGTTGCAAGGTTGTTATCAAAACTCAAATATTTCTCAACTAACCGTGGGCAACTATCTCTGGTGCCCACAATCTATGTATGTATCTGCAAGTACATCTCAGAAACATGCATGGCATTTCTCGCCCACCTTCCATCCTTTTCCATGTGTCTCTTCATTGCTCACCCCTTCACCAGCACATGCCACATCCATCCTTCTTCTTGCCCATTTAGCTATAGGTGCTTTTCAATTAAAGGTCCCTTGCTCCCCACGTTCCCTTTGACCATTTAACCGCCTTTGCCCATGGAACATTGCATGCCATGAGAGACAAAACTATATTTATGATTGCCCCACTCATGAGCGCACAGCCCTTGGCACCAGGGTTCCGGAAAAGGGGGAAAAGGGAGCCCCAGCTTTCCAACTTGTCAAATTTTCTAATTGGCTGTTTGGATTACAGGCGATTGGAATTTTAGGATCTCCAGTTTTACTGCTAGTCAATTTTCTGTTGGAATTTCTAATTTGCCGATTTGATTGCCATTCAATAGGAAACTTGCTGTTTGCGCCCTTTTTTTCCCCTCAAACACTGCTTGGCACATTGCATGCCTCCACTACACCTCCTTTCTTGATGGAGATCTCATAAGCTTCATTTATTTATATCACTTCACACTTACCCTCAAAATGCTCTCACTTGGAGATGAAGGTAGCAACCACAAATGATGACCATGGGAGGCTTGAAGAGTTTTTATTTATTTTTTTTTACGAAAATGCCAAATATATTAGGAGGGTGGTCAGCCTTGGCCAAAAAAAAGGAGGCTTGAAGAGTTGGAGGTTGGAGTAGATTATTCTATATTTATGATGTAAGTGTGACTCTCTTTAAATGACATTGCATGTGTTTACAGGTGTAGGTTCCCCATCATCAAACCACTTTTTTGAAAATGCACTTGTTCCATTCTCATGAATCACATATCTTGAATTTGCTTTAGAAAGTAAGGGGAGTGCATGACAATTCTAAGAGCCACATGCTCTTGTTAATTTGCAAGTCAAAGTTTGAAATTGTCAATACTACGATTGAGATAAAAACAAGGTGGACAGTCCACTAAGGCCCTGCTTTTGCAATTTGTTTTTATACAAATCTCCTTATAATCATCTTAAAGGAAAATCCTAGTGGTAGGTTCTCCTAACACTTCCCTATGTTAACAAAAAATACATAGTGGATCTTCATTGGTAAATTGAGGGTAACATCATAAACCACGATCACCACAAAAATGGGAATGGTGTCAATACCATACTACCATACTCCATTAAATCATCTCCCAAATAGATGATAATGCTTCAATAAGGGGTAGGCAACATACATTTTGTGCTAAAGTATGAACACGATAAGTTTTGAGAGAAAACAGGAGTGAGCATTTAAGATCATCTAAAGGTTTTTTTGTGGGCCTTAGCAGTTCCCATATAAGATAAGGCAAAGAGTAAGCATCTATATCCTTGTGCATACAAAATTGTAAGATCTCCATAGTTAAGTAATCTAGAGTGTTAGTATCATTAATTTTGATGAGATCAAAACCTTCTAATTTGGATTTGGTTTGTTCAAACCGATTCCCACAAAGAAATGCACAGGGTAGCAGCATGCTTATTTATAGAGGTGCTGCATTGCCATTGCAAGGAGCCTTGCAACCTCACTTGACTAGCTATGACTATGGCTTTGGCTATCACCATTGCCTCCCTTGCCGCAATCCCCCTCCTTCGCATTGCCTCCCCCCCCTCCTTCCTCCCCCCCTCATTTCTCCCCCCCTCGCTCCTCTCTTGCCCCTCCGCTTACCCCTCTCTCCGACCTCTTCGATTTCATTTTCTCCAGTCCCTTGCTCTCATTGATTGGCCCTGATTCCAAGTCCTTGTTGACTTCCATGGACAAGTGGTTGGCGTTGGGCCTCTACCTATCGCGATAGCTTGGATTTAATAAGATCTTCTTGACGGACAAGGAGAAAATCTAGATCTATCATTACTTCGTCCCTCTCTTCTCTTTCTCTCTCTCTCTCTCTCTCTCTCTCTCTCTCTCTCTCTCTCCATTAACATCATCTCCCGAAGAGATGATAATGCTTCAATAAGGGGTAGGCAAGATACATTTTGTGGTAAAGTATGAACTCAATAAGTTTTAAGAAAAAACAAGAGTAAGCAATAAGATCAATTTAAGGGTTTTTTTTTGGGTGGGCCTTAGAAGTGGCCACATAAGATAAGGCAAAGAGTAAGCATCTATATCCTTGTGCGTGCAAAATTGTAAGATCTCCATAGGTAAAGAATCTAGAGTGTTAGAATCATTAATTTTGATGAGATTAAAACCTTCTAATTTGGATTTAGCTTGTTCAAACCAATTCCCACAAAGAAATGCCCAGGGTAGCAGCATACTTATCAGTAGAGGTGATGAGGAAGGCTTGCAAAAATAAATCCAAATTCAAGGTTGATATTTGCAAAATCCAAATCACTCCAACTCGACTTATCTTGATGCACCTTTTTCTTGAATAATCTTTTAAGATGCTAGTGCATTATCCTTTAAAGACTCACACAATGAGTTTGTGTATCCCTCTAGAGAATCTAATAGCTTCATAATATTAATACAGCCTTCCATTAAAGCTCCCATTGTTCAATGATATGACATTTTTAATAGAAATCTGGGTGAGTTCTTTCTTCAGCATTTCTCTAAGGTTGTTTGATTTAATAATCAATAAATCTAAGGTAGCCACATGATTGCATAATTTGTTCACAATTGGGTTACACCTTTGGACGTAGCACAAACACATAATCTCCTTAGATACCTTGAAGGTCAACCAAGGTTGGTGCACAAAGGAAGAAATATTGTCAAATAATTTCTAGCAAAACATATTGCCTTTGATTTTGTTATAATAATCCATGATGATCATTAGGAGTAGAGAGGTTTTTAAAAATATTTTTAGTGATTCTTTTTTCCTCTATTAACAAAAAGAGAAATCAACCCATGTCGTTGCTAAGCTGTAACAAATTTCAAGGTAAAAGAGAGCAGGTCATTAATCTCAAAGGATATGCAAGAGTCATAATGACATGGAATCAAGGCCAAAGACAAGGATAAAAGTGTCACTCATTTTGGTCACATTAAGCTTTATGTTCAGCTAACTTGTAGATAGGTGGGTAGAGAGTTGAAGGATCACTAGGCTACATGGAGAATTTCAAAACTACACCAATTGGAAATTGGGATCATCAGAGCATGGTGGTCATTTGGTGTGACCAAAAGCAATTGGAGTGGAGAGAAGAAAATCACCCAATGTTGGGAAATAGGAGGGAGATAGAAAGAGATAAAAGTGGAGACATGGGGGGGGGAGAAGAGAAGACCAAGTTTTTAACATCAAGCCACACGGTAGGGGGTCATTAGACATCAATCCGGGGGATCAAACTGAACACACCCAACAACAAGAGTCACTCCTATAAACAACAAACCTACTCACAAAGAGCAACACAAATGTTGACTAGGAAAAGACTATATAACATTGAAGCGAATTATTTTTTAACATCAAGCCACAAAGCAAGGCCTTCATGGGATCATCAGACATTGAACCTGGGGGTCAAACTCAACACACCCAACAACAAGATTCACTCTCATAGCCAATGAATCTGCTCACCAAGAGTGGCAAAATGTTTGCTGAGATACACATTGGAGGGAAGAATTTTTTAACATGAACCCACAAGGCAGGGTCCTCATGGGGTCATGAGAGAGAGAGAGAGAGAGAGAAAGAGAGAGAGAGAGAGAGAGAGAGAGAGAGAGAGAGAGGGAGAGAGGCCGAGAGGGAGAGAGGGGGAGAGGGAGAGAGGGAGAGAGGGGGGAGAGAGAGAGAGAGAGAGAGAGAGAGAGAGAGGAATGGAACGTCATTAGTGTTGAGGTAAAGGCTATGATGTTCATCTAAGATATTGTTATGTGTTGAGCTGTCATTTGACTACAGTGATAAGTGTGGATTCTTGATGCCGATGGAAGTTTACTATATTACAATGAGCATTGATGTCGTTTGCAACATGGTTCCTAATGTAGCTATCCACTCTGATGGCACTTTTGGTAGAACACATTCAATAATATCGGGGGGTCTCCATGTGTGATCCATGCTACTAGCACAAAGCCATATCATTTGTCTCCTTAGACCAACTGGGGTGTCCATTGCAATCCACACTATCAACACAAAACCATAACATTTGGCTCTTTCAACCACCGGGAGCATTGATTCAACCATAAAAACATGGTGTTGACTCTGCTTTCTTATCCTTACACCCCTTGGCATCTATCAAGTTCCCACACTTTACTTCTCTACCTTTTGCGAAAAGACTTTACAAAATGCCTTGCACTAGAAGTTCTTATGTCATTGTTGGAACTTCTTTTTTTCAATGCTTGGAAATCCCCCTATATGTTGTCCATTCAAGGAAGAATCATATCTAGCAATTCGTAATACAAAGTAGGGAACTCTCCATATACAATCCAACATATTTCACATTATCCTTCGAACCTAGCCAAGTGCCATGAATTTACTTTGCAAGACTTTTGTCATCACCCTCCATTGCCTGCAAAAGATCAAAGACTCGAATACAAGAAAATTTAGAAGCATGTTTATAGTTGAAACACATATAATGTCATAACAATACATGTTTTCACAGCTCATATGAGTGATAGCATCACCAAAGTGAACTTGCATGCCACCCAATGATCCATATGTCTAGCATTGGGATGTCATCACTTTGGCATGTCCGTTACTAAGCAAGAAGGGACGAGCTTGTAACCAGGAAGCTAAAATCAAGGAAAGAGGAAGCGGCATGAAGGGAGGGGCCAGGCTCCTGCAGGAAGGAACCAGCCCCATTCTGGAAAGGAGCAAGGAGGGCCGAGCCTGTAATCAGGGAGCTCAACAAGGAATCCTTGAGATGTAATCTGAAGTAAGGGAGTCTTTGAGATTGTAATCTATGTAATCTGTGTCTAATCTATTGAATTGTTAATCTTCTCTAGAGTTTACTTGGGCAATGTTTTGTCAGCTATGTGACTAGATAGTGTTCTTTGATCCACGCCAGTGTGGTGATAATAATGAGACGAAAGATTTTGATTTGACAAGTAATGTGAGACGAAAGATTTCGATTAGATGGCTAATGTGAGACTGAAAGATTTCGATTAGTGAACTAATGTGAGACAAAAGATTTCGATTAGACAACTAATGTGAGATGAAAGATTTCAATTAGACAACTAACATGAGACTGAAGAATGAGAAGGTTGGGCAACTCTCTCCCTATTTAAGTGTAGTGCAGACACAACTAAGACAAATATAGAAAGAGCAACATATGATGGGAGGATTCCAAGGCACTATGGACATTTCACTATATGCTTGCTGAAAAGACATACTTTTTGCACAAGTAGTGAAAGAATAGTTGCAAAAGATATTTTGGTAAGGCTAGCAACACTCTATGATTAGGAAGACATAGATGGATATGGTGAAGCTAAAGTCACAATTGGCAAACTTAAGAATGGAAGAATGCAAAGACGTCATGGAACACTTGACACAAATGTGTATTCTCAATGATAAATCATAGAGATTAGCTCAACACACAAAAGATGTAGATTGTTGTGGAGAAAATTCAAAAAAGTCTACCTTTAAGTTATAGTCATTGCCAACAAAAGGTCTACCTTTAACATTATAGTCATTGCCAACAAAAAAAGATCACATCAAATGAACTTACTACACCTCTACATTCAAAAAAGTCTACCTTTAATGTTATAGTCATTGCCAACAAAAAAAGATCACATCAAATGAACTTACTACACCTTTCCTCAAGAAGAAGCCAAAAGACATGATTCTAATGGAGGCAATGTACTCGAATCTTTCATTAGGAGAGGTTTGAACTCCAAAATTGCCCCACAAGGAATGAGTCAAGAAAATGCTTTAGGAACTAACAAGGCCTACATAGGGTCCCATCACCCCCTAAAAGGTGCAATCCCCTAGGCTTTGATGGTCCCACCTATAACCAAAAAGTACGCTTCCCTCTCCCACTTGGAGAAGCCTTCTATCTTCAACAACATACCCCTCTTTATTCACCAAGTTGGTTCCCCTTCCCCAAAACTATCGTGTGGATACTACTCCCTACAAAACTTTAAAAAATTTCAAGTGTCAAAAATGGCTCGAAACCCTTCCAAACCTTCCCATAAACCATACTTATCCAATATCACTCGCCAATCCCTTAATCCTTTTTCTTCTCACTATATCCTTATGTTTTAGTCACCAATCTTTATTGTTTCTACTTATTTTAATTTTCTCACCCTATTACCATTTTCTAATCATCAATTTTTGTTGCTTTGACATCCTAACTTCAAATTCGTTTTACACATCCTCTCTTGGCTCCATTTGAGGATCTTCCCAACAAGAAGTGAATAAGCTCCCTAGACATTGAAGCTGCACTTGAGTGTCCTATAACTCATCAATGAATGGCAACAAGAATTGATAGGTGCACCTCCCTTATTAAACATGTGTCAAGTTTGATTCAATACATAAGAGATGGCTACCATGGGTTTCTTGGTTATTGCAATCCCATTAGTCTTGATGCAAAATACCACTTTGAAGAGGTTTTATTTCTTTTGATTCAAGAAGACTTTGAAAAACTTAAGTTTACTATACACAATATGCATGAAATCTAAAATTTAGAACAAATAGCATGTTGTGCACTTAACACACAACTCATAGATTATCAAATTCAAATCCATAAATATACTAAAACTCATAAAATAATAGAGTTGGTCATGACAAGATTGGGTAATGCCAAAGAAGATTTGCTGCAAGAAACTCTATCCCCAAGCATTAACTCATTGTATTAGATAACCAATTAGAAGAAATAAAAAGAATACCTCTTGGTTACAAGAGCCAAAGAAGGCTATGCAACCAATACATGGTTTGTATCTTCTAAAGTGGATATTTTTTATTTCTTCTATTTCATTCAATCCTCACATAGTAATTATTGCATTTTCCTAATCTCATCTCATGATTTTTGCATAGATTTTATGGATGACGTTGTTGAAAGAGATGCAAGTGATAAAATTTATGCTATGAAGTGCCCAATAAAGAAGACACAAATCATTTCCTTTCTTAGGGATCCTTGATGCCATGCATTGCAACATTAAAAATTGCAAGAGTTGTATCTAATTTAAGAAACATGGTGGATCGGTCAAAATTCATTCATGCCATGCAATGTTGGGTCATTGTTTGCTTGGGTGTAGCCATTTTTTGTGAGGTTTAGGGCCTTTTCTATATATAGGTATCTTGCATGACCCATAACTTATGCATTGCTCAATGGAATTCGATAAAATTTGTCTTCAAGTTGTAGTACACATTCCAAACTTGAACATGAGAGCAAATAATTATGGAATAAGTATTTGGAATGAGACCGTTAAAGCATTACAAGTGCTATGTTGCATGTGAAGCATGCATCCTAAAGACTATAGGATATATCAATTTATTCAAAAATATCAAACTTTTATTCTATACATACATGCAACCAAGTAATCATTCTAAAGTACACTATGTGAGCTTCTCCTCAACCTAATAACACACCTAAATGAGATCATTATGCATGGGTTAACGAGCCTCTAATGTTGTACTAAAGTGATGCATGCCCATTTGAGGGCACGCTCCATAACTTTTTTTTAATTTGTTGAAAACCGAAACGGATTGAAAATTTGGAATCCAAACTATTGGGACTAGTGCATGGTGGTCTTCAAACATTGATAGTTGTTGGTATTGGTATCTAGATTCACCCTAAAATGGAAGAAGTTGAAAAAGTGTAATTTTTGCATGTGCAAAGATAATTTAATAAATCCAACACTATTTACAATTTTAAATTGTTTCTTTTTCCATGCACTTGCTATATGGCTCATAAGCATGCTAAAGCACAGCATCAAACCCGATAGCGTGCCCTTTGGCCTATTTGTGTTTTGAAGCATTTTAGGCCACATTGCACTTGTTTGGGATATCCAAGTCTGCTGACGTGTATCATCGGAGGGGGGGGGAACCAGTGGCTAAAATTGTTCTACTCCCATAAATTTCAAAATTTTACCCCTCCCGCCCATCAAATCTTGGAAGATTAAGTACCTGCAACCTGCCCCCACCCAACATGCAGCTTGCCATGGCTTGCAAGAGAAGCAGATAGAGGCTGCGAGACAAGAAAGTTGAAAAGCCAGGTCAAGGCACAAGGAATAGAGTGCGGGTCAAGGAAAGCACTAGCACGGTATTGAATCGACAATGGAAGACACTTTTGCAACATCTGCAAAGAGAGAAACAACAACAGAAGAAAGAAGACTCCTTGCAGAATAGCATCAAGAAGCGGTTGCAGATGCACACATTCGATCATTGCCATCGGAGCAAAGAACACGAGCTGTGGTATCACGATTGGTGGGAGCATTTGAGGCAGCAAAATCAGGCCATTCAGATGATTACCAGTCTCGAGTCTTCACAAGCTTGTAGAGTAACAACCTACCAACACCTCGGGAGATGCATGCCCAAGAGGCGATGCTCTCTAACCTGAGAAACGGCCTACAGAAAGTGAAAGGGGTGCACAGCTTAGATCAACTAGCTGCAAAGAGGGGGACATTAGCTATGTTGGTGTTCCCTAAAACAAAGGAGAAACAGCTTAGGCACACAATGTCAAAGATGTTGTCAATCAGAAGCACCAACGTGGCTCCAGTGGTTGAACGTAGAGTGGAACCATTACACGATCATCCTGATCTGAGAAGTCCGTGGGCTTCGACAGAACACAAGAAAAGGAGAGACAGCCTAAGTGCGGAAGTCATTGCTATAGTGATGATGTTTTGGCATGAAAATATGAGAGTTTCTCCAAATAAAAAGCGATAGGACACAAGGTGTTTGAGAAGCACATAATACACATGCTAGATAGAACGCAAGTCAGTGGTGCCTAAACCAGCCCGGTGGTTGTTTGTGATTGAGCTTTGGGATAGTTTACTTGTTTCATTTCTTAAACCAGTCTTGGACTAAATGTGATTGTCCTAAACCAGCCCGGTGGTTGGAACATCATGTAACCGTAGGCTGGTTCAGCTCAATCACTAGTTATGTGATTATCCTGAACTAGTGTGGTTGAACAAACATTACTTGTTGTCCAGCCCGATGGCATGGTTGAGCAGAAATTAATAGCAATATATTTTGCGTTATTTTACTAAACTAGCCCGGTGGTTGCTCAATCACCGGTTATGTGATTGTCCTGAACCAGAGTGGTTGAACAAACATTAGTTATTGTGACCAGCCCGGTGGTTGAAATTATTGTGTTTCTTAGTACTTAAATTCGTTAAATTTAATTTCCTGCTATTTGGGTCATATACCAGTATTAAATTGTGGAATTCAAAAATGAAAAGCAATATATTGTCATTCTCTAATGGTGAAATTCAGAAATGAAAAGCACTTGTTATTGTCTAATATGTGAAGTTGAGACCATTAGGCTAAACCATCCCGGTGGTTGAAATTGTGACAGTGTCCTAGATGATCCTGGTGGTTGAAATTGTGACTGTCCTAAACATGTCCTAAACCAGCCTGGTGGTTGACTATCCTAAACATGTCCTAAACTAGCCCGGTGATTGAAATTGTGACTATCCTAAACCAGCACGGTGGTTGAAAATTGTTTTGCTTCATTATATACTTTAATTAGACTGTGTTTTGTATTCTTTTAGTAGTAGCAAAAAGGGGGCTCATTGTTTTGTTGTTCCCGCATGTTGGGTCAGCGGACGGAGTTATATCTCAAGTTTATGGATCAGAATCTGGACATTTTAATTGGGCAGAGGAGCTTTGAGCATTGTATGCCCTGGTACGTCAGGAAACTCAAGGACAGGAATGTTTGTTATTGCAAAACACACATAGACTTTGACCTGGCCTGGGAAGCTATGAATGACTTGAGATCTAGTCGTGTTGGAGCATTGCTCCATGGGGATCAATGCCCATTCCTCCCAATGAATGCGCAATTTGTAGGCCACCTAGATCCTCATCATGTGTTGCAAGGGAGGGCAGGTTTTGTAGCCTAAGGTCTCTGTGGGAGCCAGTGGTTTGTCCAAAGGGAGATCATGAGTGGCACAGGATTGAATGCATTCGCGGCACATGCAAGCATTCCAGTTTGAAGCTGAAGAAGAAGACATTCAATGTCTGTCCAAATGAAATGAGGGAAGACAACCACGTTGCTTTAAAATGGAGGAGATTTGAAAATGTCAATGTTGAAGGATCTGATAAAAAGAGATGGCTGCTGTCATATAAGAGCACCCATCCAAGGGAGCTTGTAGGTCACGTGGTTCAATCCATCCCAAAATATGTGCTTCACAATTTCACGGCCAGCTGGTAGGACGTGCCTTGCCAATTTTCCCCATGACACTATTGTATCTGTCATAGATTTTACAGAGAATTATTCTTTTCAAGAACAAGATGAGATACAAAGTGCTCACTGGTACAACAAGCATATAATAATTCTTGTGCATATCACGTAAAGTCATTTGCTTGATTCTTCCATGCCTAATGCCAATCTGCTTGTTTACTCATAGGAGTTCAGGTCAGTGCAACGCACTTACCATTTCTACAGTTCAGATGATAGGGGACATGACACCCTATTTGTGCATCATGCTTTTCTACTGCATTGGGAATGGCTGAAAAAGGAAAATCCCCATGCAAAAAATATAAAACAACATTGGGTGTGGTCGGATGGTGTTGCCTCTCAATTTTAATAAGCATGTGGATTCTACTTTGTCTCAAGGTTCAAATCCCTGACCGGTCTAGACATGATGTGGAATTTATTTGGGTCTAGCCATGGCAAGGGTGAACATGATGGATGCGGTGCTGTTATTAAGCAAGCTTTGTTTAAACCCTAATTAGCATTCCCTCAAGAAAAACTCAATGATGCCCATGATGCTGTAACATGGCTTATAACTAACCTCTCCACAGATGCGCATTCAACATATAGTAAACAATATTGTAGTACGCAGAGTGTTTCATGAAGTGAAAGTGGATGAAGTGCAAAGGAGAAGCCGGCACGATTGCAAGAAAGTTAAAGGAGTTCATGGTCTGCATAGCATATGGGTCTTTTCCAACAATCAACTGATTAAAACAAGAAAACTTTCTTGTTTTTGTAGTGCGTGTATCATAGGGGATCATGATGATTGTGAGAACATTGCAACTGTGAAGACATGGGAGCAAGTTCAAGTTTTTCCTCTACATTCAAATGGAGTGACAAACAACTTGCCATAGTTTGGGGATAGTTTTGATGACCTCACTGACTGTCTAGAAGAGGGGGATAACTTTGCAGTTGTCACAGATTTTGTAGAGAATGAGGACAATGACCCATACTTTCTGTTGCAGTGCACAAAACCTAAGTATAAGGTTGAGGAAACATTTAAGGATAATTGGGGAACAACCTATGAGAAGTGGGATGTAGTAGTCGGAGCTTTTTGGTACAAAAAAACATCTAAGAGAGGCCACAATTAGGAACTGCTACATAAGAGTCCACAAACATGTGTGTACTCTCATCTAGTAAGAGCTATTAAGTTCCAGATGCAACCTGTGTCACACCAAAAGAAGTGCAAGAGTGTCTTCAAATTGGTTTTAGACACACATGAGCATATCTTGGGGTGTCTTGGAGTGGTGGACGAGGATGATTGAGATAGTACTAAGAAAATGTATGTAGTCTCATTGCAGGGTAACAATATGTCCACTTGTCCTACAAAATGGAATTTGTATGAGACTGCTTCTTTTTAGTATATCCCAAACAACCACTGTGCTAGTTTTATTAAATTGTTTTTGTAAATCCCCGAATGGTAATAACCATGCTTGTTTTTAGTATATCCCAACAACCACTGCACTAGTGGCTGTTAATATCCTAGTACAAACCAACCACCGCACTGGCGGATAACTTATCCTACACTACTACCGTGCTATCCCTACACTACTACCATGCTATCCTAAAATTTGTTACACAGTGCTATTCTAAAATAGTGCCCTTTAAACTGTTTATCATTTCGTTAACTGCTGTCAGATTTCATCCCATGCTTGCTTTTAGTATATCCCAACAACCACCGCACTAGTTTTCCATAACAAATCCACACATCCTACAAATCCATTCATCTTGTAATAATAGAAGCAAACCACCATGCTAGTGGATGTTCATATCCTAGTGCAACCAACAACCACGCTGGCGATAACTTATCCTGCACTACTACCTGCTATCCTTACACTCTGCCGTACTATCCTAAAATTTGTTGCACAATTCTAGTGCCCTTTAGATTGGTTATCATTAACCATTAGATTTCAACCACCGGGCTACTTAAAACATTTAAGTACTAACATGGAAGTAGGTCAATACAAAATCATGTTTTATGAGCACCATGAGAATATCCACAAGTTCAAGAAATGTCTGCAAGATTTTTATTATTTCAAAACACAATGACATTTTACTTTTTCAAGGAAATTCTAGACTCTGAAGGGGGCTGGTCCTCCCTTCAGGTTCCTTTTCCTTGCAATCACGCTCAGTCTTGGCCTTCTTCAATTTGAGCTCCTTGTCTTTAAGAGATCTCTTAACTCAAATGGCAAATAGAGCTGTAGCATCTACTTTCTCGTCATAGATAGCAGTAGCAGAGGCAGGCACATTTGATGTGTCCTCCATGACCTGGGAAATGGCAAATGGCATTCTCTACATAGCGATTTTGTATGCACAAACACTCCAAAGCAAAAAACATGCACAGGGTGGTAGCACGCAGGCAATTGGATACAGTAGTCATCTATGATGGGGGTATGGTAGAGCATGCATTTCGGACCCTGCTGCATAGCAGGATAGGCATCCGATTTAACTATTGCGGGCATCAATACCACAGTCTTGTTCTGTACATGACGAAGTTTCTTCTTGATTCCTTCCTTCCTCATCCTAAGGTTGTAGATGTTCTTCTTCATGTCCTCCACTTTTTGCTCACTCTGTGCAACAGCTTCATCTGAATCCCTTTGCATCTGTTGAAGTTGCGTAAATTATTGAAAAATATCTTCATGGGCCATTTCCAAGACATCCACTCTAGTTTAGAAATCTCTCAGGATGACATACTAGTTTTCATAACTATGGAAAGCCATGACAAGCTCGTGTAAACATCTATCCTGATCTTCTTGTAGGGTCTTGTAGCTTTCTCTTTGGACTTTCAACAGTGTTTTGGAAAAACAACCCTCACCGTGGCTGCTGCAAATTGTTCCACCGTGACTGCTCTCTGCATCCTTCCTGGCTTGGGGAGCTGCGTTGTTGTCTTCTTTATCCTGGCTACTCTTTGCCCCATCCTTCCTGGCCTTGAAGCTCTCTCATAGTTCTCGCACTATGCTACAGAGGGGGAGGAAAGATTGTGTGAGGAGCTCTCTGACTATGCAGCCATTATGAGAGGGAATAGAAGTTGCAGGAAGAGTGCAAGGGAGATAGAAATGGTCGAGAGGGATAGAAGATGAAACAGTGAAGGGAATGGAATAGTGGAGGCTTGAGTTTGCAATTCAATTGCAAGGGAGAAAGAAATGGTTGAGAGGGTTAGAAGATGAAGTAGTGAAGGAAATGGAATAGTGGAGGCTTGAGATTGCAAGGGAGAATGAAACATTCGAGAGGGATAGAAGACGAGACGGTGATGAGAATGGAATAGCGATTTGTAGCCCAACTACACTGTCAAGGTGAGAGCAACTGTGGTGGTTGTAGCTCGACTACCGTCAAGGCAAGAGCCACCACGGTTGTTGGCCCGAATTTTGAATAATTCAAGGTGGCAGTATTGAGATACACTAAGGGGACTACTTAAAAAAAGATAAAGGTGAACCAATATGATGAGGTGAACAAGACAAAGCAAAGATTAAGTACATTTAAGGACATAGAGTTTAATCATGTTTTTAGATGTATGCAAGGTCTAAGTTGCAATGGTGTAATTTTATAATATGAAAGCATAGAGTAAGTAAAATTTATCTTATTTTCTTGATCTCAAAATTTTTAATTTCATTCTTAACGATTACTTTTCATACATTTTTTTTGGGTGAATACTTTTATAAATTTTTAATTATAGAGACAACATTTTGCTTGTCATGAAGTTAGATGAGTGTGAAGTGAAAGACCACAAGTTAGAGAGGGTAAGTAGATGATTGTAGTGTGCAATTAACAAAAACATTTGGTGGCTTGCTACATTTGAACTCCCTAAAGAGACACACTTGTACTTGAAGTGGGTCTTTGAAGAATATCCAATTCTAAGTATCATAGATTCTCAAAATAAAGGAGACTTACTTTATGTGGAAGGATTGGATATTTTAACATCGAGTGGCAAGATACTTTAAGAACATTGAAGTGCATGTTTGGAGTGGAGACAAGTGCAAATGGAGCATAACTTCATCTTTGTTACATGCACTCACAACAAGTGCAAGGGTGCAAGGATACAAATACAAGACAAATAGAGGGAAAGGGGAAGGAAAAGGGAAAGGAAATGCTAAATGCAAAGATATAGAGAAGGAAACAAAGAAAATGAAGAAGTTATGGAAAAAGGTTTATAAATATGTGGGAACCAATTTTCATAAAGAATTTATAGATTACCATAGTAAAAAATGAATACACTATGACTAGACAAATGGAGTAATGAGTTATGACCAAGAACTTGCACCCATCCAAGATAAATTTGATGAGAAATACAATTTGAAGCATCCCATTAGAAAGAGTTTTTTTGTGTGTTGCATGCCTAGATGAGTCTCATTAATAAGTTACTTTAATTTCATATGATATATGCATGGTCCATGGAACCTAAAGAGAGGGCTACATTGTGTGTTGCAAAGTTTGAAGTCCTTATATCAAGCATGGGAATACATGGAGGAAATGTGAAGCTTTGTAAAGACACAACTTGCTAGAAAGTTATGAAATCTTCCCAATGAAGTGCCAATGGGGGACGCAAAAATGCAAAGGTTTTTGTCCAATCATGGTAAAAATCAATTAAATATGCCTTGGGATATTTGGAAAGCTTAGTGTACTACAAATTTGGAAGTTGAATCTAATGTAAGAATTCTCAAAGCATGTGTTTGGAAATCACTAGACAACTTAGAAGAAATCCTACCACGAGTGATTAGAGGGTGTGTAACTATATAATGTCTATATGTTGCTATGAAAGAGTTCATTGAAGCCAGGTGGATGGATGGGATGAATCATATATTACTTATTAGTTGGTGTGCTTGATCTCTACTTTGTCTTTTTTTGTATTGCTATTCAATTTTTGTGTGTGTTAGTCTCATATGTTTTTTTAGTGGACGCAGCACAATATTTATGCTTATGGTCCATGGTTCAATGTTAAAGGATACGATTCTTTCAATGTTTAGAGTCCCTAAAGTATGGAGATGTCACATTGAACAAGAGATACATATTTCAAAAGTATGTGACACAGGGGTGGAGTTACTCAAAGTAATGTGCTTTGTGAAAATTTTGAGTAGTTCAACACAAACAAAGTAAGAGGCATCTTTCATAGAAATGTTTAAAAGCTACTCAAAAGCTCAAAGCATGGTTGACAAATAGTAGTAGGCTTGGAAAGCATTGGATCAAAGAACATAATATAAACTGATGTTTCCAAGATTTGGTCTTAGATTTTCTTAAATTCAGTGTTCTTCAACAGATTTAATCTATTTTTTGAGTTGATACTTTCTTATAACACCTTTAAGGAGTTGACCTTGAGTTTTCAAATAACATCGCATACTAATGATTAGGTGACTTTACTTTGTCAACCCAACATCCTAACATTATTGCCTCTTTTAATACTATGCACACCTTGACAATAATATGCTTGTTTTAGCAATAGGATGGATAAGATAGCTATATTAACTCTTTATATGATTAATGTTACTATTAAAATGTAATCTCACAATCATAAACCCCCTAAATCTCCTTTATTTTCCTTCACAATAACCAAGTTAGGCTCTTCATATCCTTCTCCATCTCTCCTTCCAGTTCTCACATGCCTAAATCTCTTGCATAGGAAGGCAAAAAATGGTGCGAGTAGCACTTGGTATCAGGAAGAGTAGTTGTATCGACAATACTAGGATATTTAGACAAGAGTATGGGAGACTTATCATGCAATTATGAAAATGGGATAAGAAGTCACACCTGCCTAATAGCAAGAAGAAGAAAGTGTGACATGAGCATTGACATAAAAACCCCAAGAGAAGATTGATAGAAAGATACATAGACCAATGAGGATATTTATTCAATAGACAATGAAACCCAAAATTGTAGAATGGCAAAGGAAACAAGGCAGAAGGAGAACCCTCACACAAGAAACCATGCTTAGAGAGAGAATATTTGACATAGGACATGGAAGCAATGTCAAGAGGAAGAAAAATGACTCACATTATTATGACTCAAGCTACAAGGTAAGAAATCCGGTCATAAATACCAATGAAACTCAAAATAGTGTCGATTTCTTTTGCTCTGGTTGTGCAAAAATTTGTTGTTTGAAAATCACAACCTCTCTCACTCTCTCTCTCACACAACACTAGGGCCCAGCAATCGTCGGGCTGGACCCCCCCGAAGGTCTTTATTCATTTAGAAAGTATGAGTACAAGAGTTTCGATCATGGGATGCTTACTGAAAAATCATACGTGAATCAATTACAAGGGAGCTCAAAGCTTAGTTGTCCACATGTGGGGTAGATGCACTTATATTTTGTGCTTCATCAATATCAACTTCACTGACTTATACTTGATCGACATTATCTTGGTTAACCTCGTAATTTCATGCACCTTATCTTGGGGAGCCTCTTGACTTATCTATGTTCATTTGGGACCCAAATGGAGTGTGGTGTACTTTAGAGGTGGAGGAGTATGCCTCAATTTACTTGACATCGACATGGATCCTACACTACATTAGCGCATCCTCATCGGCCAACATTTTTTCCTCTAGAGGCACATTTTTATATCTCTTGTACTCTGGATCAGAATGTACTTTAGATGTGGGGGCATGTTCGCCCATTTTAGGGTTTTAACACATTGGCCATCCATGTCTATTTCAGTTAGGACTATATACACATATTTCACCACATTTGTATTACATTTTGATGTGCACATAGCACATGGTTTGGACTATAGGCTAGTGGCATGATGGACATATCTACATCCTACTAGTTGTTGCAATCCATGTGAATGCTTATTGCATGACACATGGCACAGAGGTTACCCTTGTAGATCTTTATATTGAGAGCATGGTGAGAGGAGTATCAATTCCCTCTAGCACAACTTGGAATCCACTTTGTGTCAACATAAGTGCTCATCTCCTTCTTAATGTTCTAGTGTAGAAGATATACTATGAGGGTGAGACGCTTGTATTAGCTTAGATGCACTAGAGCTTGGTTGAGGATCTTCAATGTTCATCTAGTGTGCAAGGCTACCTTGGGTGTGTTTATAGTAGAAGGAGACTTGCAACTACATGGGTCACATTCCTTTCTTCTTTCTTAGACGTTCTACATGTGTATTGAGACATGTGCATGGCATACCTCGATATTCCCCTTTCCGATTCATCCCGTTCATACTTTTGTGGTTCTACTTGCAGAACCTATCTAAGAGGTTTGGACGAGCTATGACTCTTCATATGAGCAAATGGATGGGTTCTAGTGCTTCTCTCCCTTTCTAGAGTGAGACATGGGCAACATTTTCCTCTGTGCACTCCTTGCAAGGTGTACAAGAGCAGGACTGACACCCATCGCGAGGTATGTAAATGAGGATGAAATGGGAGAGCTCGTTTTAGTTTGGGGCACTAAATTTGTCCTATGGGAGTGTAGTTGACCCTTGTATGTATGTATGTATACAGAGAGAATATATACAAAGTACAATTTTTACTTTGAAAGAACATCACAAAATATTGTCCATGTGGCCATGTGCAGATGAGCTAAAGTTTTGTTTCAACATATTGAATAAAAGATTTTGCACATATATCATACAATAGGATTTTGAATATTTGAATTGTTCCAAGATGTACATCCAAATAGTGAATCATTTAGACCTCAAAGATGGGATCGCTTTTTATGTGCCTCTTGCAAGTTGCATGTTCTTGCTCATGATGGTAACCCTTTTTGCATTCATTGCATACAACGTTTGTGTCCTCAAGGATGTAAACTATAGACATTGTAGATCATGCCTCTTGCAAGGTAGGAAGAGCAATGGTTTAAATTTTGAAACCATCTTTGAATTCCTCCATTATATCCTTCACCAACAATCGAGTGAATGGAGCTCTTGCAATCATGGCTCCATGCTCTTTGATACTTCTTGACCTTATATCATCCTTTCATTCTTTCATTTCTTGAGTTGTCTCACTCTACCGCCACCTCCACCTCCACCTCCACCTACCCCTCACATTAATTGCCACCACCTTTGCCTCCTTTGCCTCTTCACATTGGCAACATTAGTTTTCCATCCCTTTATGCTAGAGATATTCCTTTAACTAAACAAATTTCTTGTGGGAAAGTGGATTGGTAACCCATGGTACTTCAATGGAGTCTTATAGCTTTATTTTAATAGAAACTGTTGCAAACTAGCCATACACATAAATGCTGTAATGGAGAGATTGCAGAGGAGCCCGATTCAGATTTACACAACTTCACAATTGTTGACAACAAATTGAGATTGCAATATGGTTGAGGGGCCACATTAGGAAAAAAGGGAGCTCATTTTGGGGCCCTGTAAGAAATTCACTATTTTCTCTTTTCTCTCTCTACAAAAGCAAGAAAATATGGATACTTGCGTGAGAAATGTCAATGTGAAAAGGAATAAATATATTCTTTCACATGCTTTACATTCAATGTTCATATAAGAGCAACACTTTTTTGTGCAGAATTTGTGGTTCTGACACCGCAGACGCGCTCGGAATGGCCCAAAACCCCAAGTCAAAAGGTACCAAATTGCGTTTTTCTGCAAATCTCACTTTTCGGCCTTTTTTGGCCGTTTCCGGGCCTCCGGATGTCCGATTCCAGCATTTCCAGTGCCGTTCTTGGGGTTTTGGGCCATTCCCGGCTCACTTTATTTCTTGAAATAGGAGATACAAGACCAAGGTCCAAGCACCTTCCAAATTGAGAACTCAATTATTGACTAGGACTCAGACGGATGATTTGAGGACAACTGTAGAGAGATATAGACAATAGAGAGAGAGAAAGACTCCAAGGCTGGGGCTGACAGAGAATCAGCTTTTGGCCATCTCAATCCACAAGATCCAAGCCATTCAGGGATGGCCAAAGTTGAAGACTGTGTTAAGACAGGCAATCTCCAAATGCAGAGGCCAGGGCCAAAAAAATGGCCAGAAAGGCCAAAACTGGCAAATCTCTAAACACAGGAACCAGGGCCAAACAAATGGCCAAAAAGGCCATAACTGGTCGACGTCGACCAGATCTGGTCGACCAGAACTGGCCGACCAGAACTGGCCGACCTGACCGACCAGAACTGGCTGACCAGATGGGTCAGACCTATAAAAGACAGTAGCCCCCTGGCTACTCACTCACCTCTTGTTGGAACAAGCTGCTGCACACCTGCGCTCCAGCATTTCTGCCGCCTCTGCCTCCTCTACCTCCACTCCTGCATCCTCTCCAGCATCCTCTGCCTCCACTCCTTCTTCCTCTCTAGCATCCTCTGCCTCCACTCCTGCTTCCGCTCCAGCATCTCTGCCTCCTCTACCTCAGCTCTAGCATCTCTGCCTCCTCTGCTTCAGCTCTAGCATCTCTGCCTCCTCTGTCTCTGCTTCATCATCCTCTCCTGCTACTGCTCCAGATCAGCATCGAAATAACTCTGTCGCTCCTATTCGTGGCGTTGGTTCAATCACATTTGATACCGACAAAGGCCCCAATCTTGCTCAGTTGGATCAAGTGTTTTATGTCCCCCAATTAGGGGTCAATCTTCTTTCCATCCATCAACTTTGCCTTCTTGCCCACGCGGTACTATTACAAAGATGCATGTCGAAATCATAGATGAGACATCGGGACTCCTTTTAGCTCGGGGCAAAGCCCAACCTCATGGTCTGTACCTCATGACACAATTTCTTGTGATTCCTTCCAATACCGGCTCTGAGTTTCATCGGCTTCATGGTCTTGCTATCCTGAAAGATCCAATTGACACAGAACGATTGTGGCATTATCGTCTGGGACATTTGTCTTATGACTCTTTATATGAAATGTCTCGGGATCATTTTGGTTGACGGCCTACCTTAACTTTCATGAGCCAAAGATGCCATGCCCATTAGGCAAACAAAGCCAAACTCCTTTTCCTTCTCATTCCACTTCTCGAGCCAGTGAGATATTGCGTCTAATCCACCTCGATATTAGTGGCAAATCTCATGTTCCTTCATTGAATGGCTCACAATATTTCTTCTTAATTGTGGATGATTACTCTCGATATCAATGGGTGTTCTTCATGAAAGAGAAATCTGACACTTTTTCCTTCTTTACTACTTGGGCTCGATTGGTCATGAATCAAATGGGGAAGCCTATTGGGATTGCTCGTAGTGATAATGGTGGTGAATTCATTTCCCATGAATTCACTCACTTCCTTCACGAGCATGGTATCCAACGCCATCTTACATTTCCCAATTCACCCTCCCAAAATGCTCGTGTCGAAAGGAGACATCGCACAGTCATGAACATGGCACGCTCCATGCTTTTTGCAACCGAGTTGCCCGAACGTCTCTGGACAGATGCCGTGAACACTTCTGTCTATCTCCTTAATTGTTGCCCTACTGAGCCCATCCCGAACATGACGCCTTTTGAGGCTTTCTATGGCTACCGACCCTCTATTTCTCATATCCGCATCTTTGGATGCCGTGCGTACACTCATACTCCCAATGATACTCGCAGTAAACTAGAACCTCGTGCTGAACTTCTACTTCTCGTTGGCTACTCAGCGGAAGCCAAAGCTTATCGCTTATTTGATCCTCGCACATACAAAGTTTTGGTTCGCGGTGATGTGGTCTTTGATGAAAGAGATGTTCTAAAAAATTCCTCTATTCTCACTGCTGATGATGCACCTACTCCCATTCCCCCCAAAACCTCTTTCTCTCCACCCATTGCTTCTCCCGTTCCTCGATCCTCTTCTCACAACCCACTGCCACACTAGTATCGACAAACTATGAAGGATTCCGGGATTGTTCCCTTAGAACTTCCTCCTCCCGGTCCTCGATGCTCTACCCGGATAGCTTCTTCCACTACCACTGCCTCCATTTTTACCATAGCCTATATCATACATTTTGAACCTGCCACTTGGCAGGAGGTAGTTCAACATCCTGAGTGGCATCGTGCCATGGAACAGGAGCTTGAGAGCATTGATCGCAATGAGACTTGGATTTCGGTCGATAGACCCAGTCACAAAAAGGTCATAGGAACAAAGTGGACCTTCTAAACAAAACTCAAAGCAGATGGAACACTAGACAAGTACAAAGCTCGCTTAGTAGTGCAAGGATTTTGCCAAAAACATGGTATCGATTATGAGGAAACCTTTGCCCCTACTCCTCGATTAACATCCTTTCACCTTCTCCTCACCCTAGCCGCTCATCACAGCTGGTCTATCTATCAGATGGATGTCAAGAGTGCCTTTCTCAATGGCTACCTTGATGAGGAAGTCTATGTGGCTCCCCCACCAGGTTTTTCTCCTCCTGGCCATGAAAATAAGGTATTCCGTCTCTGCAAAGCTCTTTATGGGCTTAAACAAGCACCTCGGTCCTGGTTCCACCGAATAGACACCTTCCTCAAAACTAATAGGTCTCATTCCACTCCTTTTGATCCGAATTTATATATACATCAATCTTCAGAGGGGGTCTGCTTTATCTTACTTTACGTGGATGATCTTTTGCTTTTGGGCTCTACCACCACCACACTTCAATTCATTAAAACACAACTCAGCACCACATTCGAGATGACCGATCTCGGTCTTCTCTCCTATTTCTTGGGCATGGAAGTTGTCCAGCATTCTGGTGGTATCTTTGTTTCTCAACAGAAATATGCTCCTTGATCAGATCATCCCCCACGAGCCTAAGCCAGCTGCCACTCCCTTGGATCCCACAGTCAAGCTCTCAAAGGACTTGGAGTCTCCTCCCTTTGATGAAGATCTCTATCGTCAGGTTGTTGGCAAGCTGCTCTGGCTCATTCACACTCGTCCGAATCTTTCTTACTCAGTTTCTATTCTTAGTCAGTACTTTAATGAACCCAAGCACACTCATTGGCATGCATGCATTCGTATCTTGCGGTTCATACGTGGTATTTACTCTTATGGTTTACATTTCAGACCAGGACTAACACTACAAGGATACACTGATTCCGACTGGGCTGGCAACTCGGACAATCGTCGTTCTCATGGCGGCTACATTTTCTCGTTCGGCTCGACACCTATTTCTTGGTCCAGCCGTAAACAAGAAACTATTGTTGGATCTTCTACTGAGGCTGAATACCGGGCCTTGTATGATTGTACCACAGAGGCCATATATCTCCGGCAGAGCTACACTTTCCTTGTACTGAACCAACGGTCCTCTACGTCGATAACAAAAGTGCCATCGCTCTCGTCGGCAATCCCACTTTCTCCAACCGCACCAAACATGTTGGCGTACACTTTCATTTCACTCGCGAGCAAGTGGAATTGGGTACTATTCGATTGATATATGTTCCAGTTGCCGATAATCATGCTGACATTCTTACCAAGCCAATTAACCGACCTATTCTTGAGCATCTCAGCCCACGGCTTGGGATTGGTGCACCGCCTCCTTCTCCTTAGAAGTGTTTGTATACTAGTGCTTAAGGAAGTGAACAAATCCCCTGCGAGGGCACTCCTTAAGCACCTCTTTCTGTACTTTATGATTGTACCATCACTACTGGGCATTTAGCGAAGATGAAAACCTACTTTGTAGGCATCTCCATCTAAATGAAAACCCTCTTTAAATTTAAAAAAAAAAAAGGGCTGATGAAGAAGATAGATCACCCCTGGAACCATTTTTTGATTACCCCTGGAACCATTCTACCTTGGACATTGAGAGGGGGTGTTAAGACAGGCAACCTCCAAATGCAGAGGCTAGGGCCAAACAAATGGCTAGAAAGGCCAAAACTAGCAAATCTCCAAACACAGGAACCAGGGCCAAACAAATGGCAAAAAAGGCCATAACTGGCCGACCAGAACTGGTCGAGCAGATCTGGCCGACCAGAACTGGCTGACCAGAACTGGTCGAGCAGATCTGGCTGACCAGAACTGGTCGACCTGACCGACCAGAACTGGCCGACCAGATGGGTCAGGCCTATAAAAGGCAGTAGCCCCCTCACCTCTTATTGGAACAGGCTGCTGCACACCTGTGCTCCAGCATTTCTGCCGCCTCTGCCTCCTCTGCCTCCACTCCTGCATCCTCTCCAGCATCCTCTGCCTCCACTCCTGCTTCCTCTCCAGCATCCTCTGCCTCCACTCCTGCTTCCGCTCCAGCATCTCTGCCTCCTCTACTTCAGCTCCAGCATCTCTGCCTCCTCTGTCTCTGCTTCATCATCCTCTCCTACTGCTGCTCCAGATCAGCATCGACTTATTTCTCTACTGTTGTATTATTTCCTCCAGATCTGCAGCAAACCTTTGCTCTTTTGGCAATAGGTTGCTGACCCAGATCTGGTTCAGTTCCAGCTAGTGGAGCTAGTGCAGAGCCCACTTCAGTTGGCTGTTCTGGAGGACCGCTGTTTGCTCCCTCCATAGTTTCTTTCTCAGATATCTCTTATCTTATATTGAGTTCCTTTGGTGATATATATTTCTTCTTCAACTTTCATTAGTCTTCAATGTTGTTTTATTTGTCTCCAAGTACTTTCTTTATAGAGTGTGCATGAAGTCCATAGTTTCCTAGGCCTTTGTTCTTATTATAGAAGATTTATCAGGCATTTTGTGGACATAGCCACTCCACTTCACAACCTTACTGACAAAAATGCAGCTTTTAGATGGGGTATTCCACAAAGAAAGCATTCACCATAGAAAGCATTCACCATACTCAAAGAGAAGCAGACCACAGAACCAATTCCGATAGTTCTTGATTTGTATCAGTCATTTGATGTGGATTGTGATGCTTGTAGGGAGTATGTTGGGGCTGCATTACATTAGAATGGTCATGTAGAGGCCTACGAGAGCAGGAGACTCTGGGATGCAGAGAGATATCAAGGAATCTATAAGAAAGAGCTGTTGGCTATAATTTATGCCATCCATACATGGAAGCATTATCTTTTGGGTGCAGACTTTACAGTTAAGACATATCACCAAAGTCTGGGGTATTTCTTGACTCAGAAAAAGCTCTCCGAGAAGCACATGAAATGGGCAAACATGCTATCAATGTATCATTTTCAGATTGTCCATACTCCGAGAGCTCAGAACAGAGTGGCAGATGCCTTGTCTCAAAGACCCCAAGTGAACAATGTAACTATTGCTTATCATAGGGATTTGGAAGACATGACGGAGCAATATGCTAATAATGTAGATTTTGGTGAAATTGTACAGCAAGTGCAAGAGGGGCAATCCACCAATCACTATTCCCTGAAAGACAGGTATTTAATAAAAGATGATTGCCTATGCATCACCCAGGAGATGAGGAAAAAGATTTTGGAGGAATGCCATGCACCTCCCTATGTTGGGCATAGAAGAATTACAACAACTCAAGCACTAGACAGGTATTTCTTTTGGCTAGCGATGCAAAAAGATATACATAAGTTTGTTACAGAATGCCTAACCTACCAGAAGGTCAAATTTGACAGACGGAAGGCACTTGCCTACTTATGCCTCTTCTCGTGCCTCAAGCACCATGGGAAAGTAATGCAATGGACTTCATTTTTTATTTGCCAAGATCAAAGTTAGGGAATGATGGGATTTGGACTATCAGCAAGCAAGCTCATTTCATTCTGGTACGTAAAAGTATAAAGGCAGATCATATGGCTAAGCTTTTCATGGCACAGATCTTTAAGCACCATGGTATGCCTAAGTCCATTGTCAGTGACCCAGAGCCGAGAATGACCAATCTATTTTGGAGAGCTCTATTTGACAATATGGGGATGAATCTGAATTTTTCTTCTTCTTTCCATCCTCAAACAGATGGTCAAAGTGAAATAGCAAATTCTATAGTGTTGGATGTTTTGAAATGCTATGTGGATGACCATAGTTCAGACTAGGAAAAGTACCTACAATTGGTTGAGCTTGCTTATAACAATTCAGCTCACAGCCCCACAGGGAAAGCCCCCTTTAAGGTCATTTATGGAAAGGTGATTCTGCCACCTATCCTGAGGACCAAAGATGAGATATTTGCAACAGCTGATTAGTTTGTCAGAGAGCTTCAGATAGCTTTCAACCAAGTCCGAACAACAATTGTTGAAAGGTCTCAAGAAGAGCATAAAAGGGCTACAGACAGCATAGGAGACAGTTACATCTCAAGGAAGGGGATTGGGTGCTTTTAAAGTTCGAGAAAGCTAGGCTCCGCAAGCGATAGGGCAAGCAAAAAGTGTATGCAAAGCTATCTCCCAGATACTATGGCCTTTTCAAGGTTACAAAAGGGATTAATGAGGTTGCATACACATTGGCACTACCACAGCATTGGAGGATTTACCATGCCTTTCATGTGAGTCTTCTAAAAAAAATTCAGGGACCGAAGCCTACAGAGCCAGTAACAAAGGATCCACTAGAAGTGGATGAGCT
The DNA here is from genome assembly GCF_047967505.1 of Dipteris shenzhenensis. Lineage (NCBI taxonomy): Eukaryota > Viridiplantae > Streptophyta > Polypodiopsida > Gleicheniales > Dipteridaceae > Dipteris > Dipteris shenzhenensis. The sequence goes on along the minus strand of NC_141603.1, from coordinate 13,196,119 downwards.
AGAGGAGGTCCTTCAACTAGAATAAAATTGTGTATCATACAGTATGCAAAGGCCCCCAAGGCAAGAAACTTTACAAGTATCTAGTAAAATTTAGAAATTATTCGGCATTGGATGCCAAGTGAATGGATGAAGACATGTTGCCTAATCATCGACAACTTTTGGATATTTTCAAGAAAGCTTTTCAATTGAGGTCAATTGAATAGAAGCCAAGGGATGTCACCAAGTTGTAAATACTCCAAAGTCAAAGTTAGTTGACCATTTATTGATCATAATTATTGAGTTCATCCTTTATTTAATTATGTTCAAATAGTTATATTTATTTGGTCAAAGTATTAACTTCGATCAAAGATACTTAACCTCGATTAAGTAGCCTAACCTCGATTAGGAAGACTTGGTTTCAACCATGGTTAACAATTAATTAACCAAAAAACCAAAGCATTGACGTTGGTCAACAAGACTTGGCTTTCACCAAGCAGGTTGACTTCAATTAACCAAGATGTGCCAACCTTAGTTTGAGAGACTTGGCCATACTTAAGGTACTTTGGCTGATGGTCAAGCCCCATATCCGTTTCAAGCCGGACATATTGCAAGTGTTCGTAATTTTATAGAGAAAATTCACATCTACAAATCAAGCCTGCTCGGCTTCCAATTGAAGGTTTGCTATTTGCATAGGTTAATTAAGCTTATGCATGCGAGAGAGAGAGAGAGAGGCAACAGTAGATGAACCGCGAGAGAGAATGGTGTCGAAAACAGAGAAAGGCAAGTTCAGCGCAGGCTCATCGACGGTTCCCCCATTTGTGAGTGCATGTTAGAGGCAGATAATGATGGAGTCGTTGCAAAAAGAAAAGGAAATGGGAAGCAAATGGCTCCCCATTGATGAGCGATGCGAGGGGCCGAGAGTAGCAGCAAGAGGGAAGCTCCAAGAGAGTGCGTCAGGGAGCGAGAGAGTGCGTGAGAGAGAGAGAGAGAGAGAGAACACGAGGTGCAGAGTGAGGGTGGTGAGCGAGATTTAACGCAGAAGGAGAAGAATCTAATGTTTAGATAGAGTTGTTTCATGCAAAGGCAATCTACATTTTCTTCAGGCCTTCAACCCTATGCTCCATTGGAGGCGAATCCTAAGAATACAAGTGCCATTGTGTCCCCCATAGAATATTCATCAACACTATTTCTTGTGGCACTTCACTATTACAATCTTTGATAAAAAAGACAAATTTTTCTCTTCCCATTTAGAGAACTTATGTTCAAATCTCTAAAAGATCCAATGACCCCTTCCCTTTGGAGTCATCCCAACTACCATTGGACAATCTAAGTAACAAAATACTTGGCCGACTTCAACCCACTAAAAATCAAATTTAGAAGTCCATGCTAGACATGGCTTAAATCTTAGCTGTAAACAAGTATAACCTAGCACAAATAGCTGTGGGGTTCACTAACTACTGCAGGTACAAAAAACCAGCTGGAGAAAGACTATGTCAAGAATCATGTGGAAGAATATATTGCTCATGATGACCTGGAAAGGACAAATTTATCCACAATGCCGACAAACACCTGTTGCTACAATGGTATGCTACAAGTACAGATACCTGTGCATGACTAACTACCACAGGTAACAAAAACCTGCTGGAGAAATATTATGTCATCAACGTATAGAAGAATGTGTTGCTCGTGATGACCTGGTACAATCCCACGTTGACAAACGTCAATCACTCATTCTATTTTGTGCAATTCTAAACATTATGCTCCAGAGGTGATTGCTACACCACAAGGAAAATCTCAACACACTCATGCAATCAGTAAAGTCCCTTGCAGGGTCTTCTTTCGCTCCCCACAAACAGAACTGTTAATGTACCCCATTACTCACAAAACACTTAAAGACATGGACGACTCTTACATCAGGACAACATGGCAGTTCCAATAATCTAATGGAAACAAGAGGACATCACAGAAACAAGATGAAAACAGTAAAAACATACAGCTACCCTGAGCAAATAGTGGGATTTAGATAAAGAAGTTAGGCAGCTACCACATGCAATGATTCAAAATGAGTAACTAATGATGTTACCATCCCATCGGTGCCTTCCTTATGAACATGGTCAACCTGCATATTGATACAGCAGAAAATATAGGCATGAGACTGGAGGCTTTAGCCCAAGCACAATCCTGCAGGCTGTTCAGCATAACTACTCGAAGACATGCCAAATTTCTTAGGGTACCCCACCATAATATGCAGGCAATACACCACCAGCAGGAGTAGCAGCTGAATGAAGACCAGGCTGGGCTGCTTGTGCATTGGCATAGCCTCCCCCATATTGAGCATACTGGGCAGATCCATACTGGCCCCCAGCCCCAACAGTTCCATATTGAGCACCAGGCAATCCTGTATACGCAGGCTGGCTGGTATAAGCAGCAGCCAAATTTGGAGGATAGCCAGCAAACCCAATTGAAGGACCAGCAGCCGTTTGTACTTGCTGCCTTGGATAATTTGCCAGGTTTGGGTTGACTGAGTATCCATGTTGCACTTGAGGGACAACCTGTACTGGCTGTGGAGTGGACGCTTGACTTGGCACTTTATCCTTCTGACCTTCAATAGCAAGCTTGACCATAACATTGCGGCCCTGCAACACAAAGCTCTTCAGTCCCGACAAGAAGAATTAACTGTCGACAACCTGAACTATCAATTGCATAGCAGAGTATGAAACCCCAATGTAATCTTATAGTGTCATTGAAATACAGGATAAGACAGGGGGAGGGCGGGGGGAAGAAGGGTAGGAGGGATTCATTATGGCCTTGCCTCAATGTTTTTGTTAGGATCCTCAATAGCCCTTCTGGCTGCTTCAACAGTTTTGAAGGTCACAAATGCAAAACCCCTGGTAAATCAACAGGGATCAGTTCCTCAGACACCAGGCTTACCCTGTCATCTAAGCACAAGATTACACAGCTTACCGTGACTTGGTAGTAGTCTTGTCGTAGGCAACAGAGCCTTCCTCAATCTCCCCATATTGAGAAAAAATATTGATCAATGTCTCATTTGAAGTGTCGTAAGACAAGCCACCAATATAAAGCTTCCTCTGAGCTTGATCGACAGCAACTGCAGGATTGTTGGTACCGGTAGCAGCCAGATTGCACACAGTAATGCGTCCCTGCATCCCACACAACAGCACGTTCATCAAACAACTAACAAACAGAATCCAGACCTTTCATCACTGCAAGAGAATATGCATTTGCCTGAATCCACCCACTCACATCTATGGTCTTGCTTGGCTCTTTCAAGGCCCTTTGAGCTGAATCCATGTGTTTGAAAGTTATAAATCCAAATCCACGAGACTTTCCCGTAGCTTTGTCAACAATTACTGCACCCTCTTCAATCTCACCATATTGTTGAAAAGCCTGAAAGAAAAAGACAGGGAGATCAGCAACAGAGATAGAAAACTATACATTGAATTTAACCTTGGCACTCTGAGAAGACGCTCTGTTGCTGCTTTTGCCCTCTGGAGTCTGACATTGTTGTTGGCCTTTCCAAGTAAAAATTATGCACTCTCAGGGCCTGAAGTCTGGACTATCATGGTTTAAACTTTAGATTAAAGAGCAGGGTTTTAACCAAACCAAATGTCAACAAGAGGGTAGCACTACGAGGTACAAAGAAGCAGTCACCTCTTCCCGCACTTTGGTTCAAAAATAAAGAAAAACCATGGAGAGGTTCAAATCATAATCATCAGTATTGACATGGACAAAAGACAGGCAATCAAGCCATCCATGCACTCACATCACGCAGAGCCTGTGAAGAAGTCTCCCAAGCCAGCCCACGCACAAACAGCTTCCGATGAACAGGATCCTTGCTTGCAACATCCCTAATATCATCTGCAATCGCAGGGTATTGAGAACCTCTGCATATTACCAAAAACAAGCATACGCAGTCAATCCATTCACTAATGCAAATTCAACCCAAGCAAACACCAGAACAAGCATGTCAAAAACAGAAATTTGAAGCGCTCATTATTACACCAAACCAATGGAAACGTTTGCCCTTCACCGAAAACAGATCCAATGGGAGTTAGGTCAAGAAAATCAGCCTGTAAATAGTGACGTCGATCTTTCTCAATCTTAATGATTTAAAACTGGTTGGAAAGGAAAAAACAGGAGGGCTAAGGTTGACTCTACATCAGACATGATACAGCAGGAGGTTTGGTGAACCAAAACCGCAAAGATTGTGCAACTAAAATGCCTCCACATGCCTTAGAATACTTTTCAAGAGAGAAATCAACCTCTCGTACATACAGTAAAACATAAAAATTGGAAAGACAGGAATGCTCTTCTTTCCAGACACCTAGGAAGGGCGAGCACAGCTGCTAAGACCCTTGATGAGGATCTAAATATCTTATGACACCATAGTCTTGAGATTAAAACAAAGCCCAACATGGGTATTATATATATGCTCTCTCAGAGTTTCCTTCGCAATGGCTTCCTCCGTGTAGACTTCCAGGAGGAATACATCTTGTTATGACGAGATAAAAAGACAGCTTACATTACACAAAATCTGCACAAAAACTCATCGGGACTGCCTTCTTCAAGGCTGGCTCCAGTCTTTAGAACTGGTGAAGACGCTGCTGGAATGTGTTACATCAGTACACACCAGAGGGTTCTGGGGTGTTCAGAATTTCGACGATCGTAATCGCGCCCGTTATCCGTCTCTTGTGTATAACCAAATTATCGCAAAGGGAAAACGCAGGAAGGGTGTAGGAACTTACGCATCAACCAGGAGGTTCACAAGCTGCTCCTTGCTAAGGGGATCCAAGAGGACCTTAAGGTCATCAGGGGAGAGCGAGAGCGAGGGGGCAAAGCCGTTGCCATCGTCATGCAACTTCCTCTTCTTGGTATCATCGCTGAAGTACTCCATAATTTTGCACAGGAAGAAAGCTTTCAATCCAATTCTGTTATGAATTCTGCAAAGAGAGCTCAATCCTGTTTAAGATAAACCCCCACAAAAGAGAGAAGAGATTAATAAACCCCCACAAAAGAGAGAAGAGATTAATAAACCCTAGTACATGGAACGTCTAAAGTTTCTAGGGGCAAGCTCTCAATCATAGTTGTTCCAAGTAGGTAACCGCGTCACAAGGAGGAAATTGACCAAATTAGATGTCCATAAGGACTCACATGCAAATATTTGATTTGTTTCCACCCACCCAATCGCCAACCTTTAGGCATTGCCCAAGTGGAATTCAAGATTAATGAGAGGATTGTGGAGGTCCCCTCAAAAAAATCATAACTTCACAAGGATAATTTATATGTTCCTCATGGCATCTTGAATCTCTCCTCTCTAGCGCCCCCCCCCCTCCCCCCCACCCCACCCCACCCCACACACACACACACACACACTTATCCCCTTGGGGATCCTTGTGTACTACAAGTGTGTCAACATAGGTGGTCACATTGAAGTTTTCTTATTACTTTGGCTCAAAAAGAGACCTATTGAATACAAGGAGTATGGTATCTCTTGGCTTTAACTGAGAGATTTTACTAAGACATTATTCCAAAGCATCTACTTTGACCTTTGGAGTAGTCTGGTGCCCTACAAAAGTGATAGATGGTGCAACAAAGACTTGGTGCTCTGGTCTTATCGTTGCTATTGGTCTCAACGAAGGAAAGGTTTGAGACTTGAAGTGTGATAGACTCTTTATATATATTTTTGCACATCTTTGAAAAGGTTTGGAGCACTACATGGAGCTTGGGAGATTTTCTATTTATTGCTTGGATTACTTAAAGAAACTAATGGGAATTATTTTGGAAACCCTCCTATGATTTACATCAAGAATTATCTTTTATTCATATGGAATTGATGGCACATGTTAGCTACTTTATATTGATTGGAATTATAAGTGGTCCCAATGTATCCCTTGGACCACCACTTGGATCCAAGGTATCTTTTGGACCACCACTTAATAGGGTGACACATATTGGACTTGGGACCACTAGGTCCATCCACTTAGTCATGTTCAAAATTAAATGGAGCTTATCCAAGTACTTCTTAGACCTTATGGTCAAGTAGACGCCTCATAAGGCCCTTTTGGGTGGGGAGTTGGAACATGTGGGGAAAAACATTTCCCCCCCATGGCTACCTTCTAAGCCCATGGGTAAGAAATCCTTATCAAGTAGAGAATAAGAATCCAAATGTAGGATTTTCTTTTATGAGCAGTGGCCACGAGTGCCACTAGAGGCACATGGTAAAATGCTCCATCTTCTATATTGAATGGTGAATGGCCAAGTACAAATGAATGAATGAGAGTATAGATAAAGACTTGGCAGATATATTTATTCCTCCCCTCTCACACAAATAAACATAAAATACTTTGGACAAAGGCCTCCGTGAAGGTCTCTATTCTGTCACTCTACACGAAGCTAAGTACATACTTGATCTTCACGCTGAGCTATAGTCCAAAAACGTTAGAGACTTCCACTATACACGCTTGAAACATAGCTTGTTCTGCTTCCACTTCTAATTATTTTACCCCCTCCGTGTGGCCCAGCAGAAACAGCTAGGACCTTGGAAAAAGTTGGTTTCGAACTGGGATACGGCAAGTATTTCAATCACGAAGAGGGATCCACACAAAGAGAACCACCATCATCGTTCCCTTACACGTGAGCTCCCAGCGAAAGCTTCATGACCATAAGCTTTGAATAGCTTTTGCTACAATGACTCTACAAAAGCTTGCACGTTAGCCACGCCCATAGCTTGATAGATTGCAAGATAATGCACAGTGTTTTCTTCCTCATACTGGAGATTGGGAGCGTTCTACATTCGTTGTCTTCTAAGAATACTTCGGTATAGGCGAAGCGGTTCTAGAACCTCGCTTTGCTTTAGATGGCGACTTACGTAAATAGCGAACGCATCAACACTCACATAAATAGCATACCACAGGTATGGCAGAGGAGCCAGATGGTTCCAGGAAAATGTGTCATTCCAAGCAATGGGTGATCAACCCACGCCATTCATCTTTAAACGTCTAATCTGTGGATATGGAAAACATTGGGTGCCTATCATTTGCACAAGGATTGATGCCGATCTTTGCTCATTTGCATGAAGTTATTGCCGTTGGCAATCGATCTTTCTCCGAAGCTAGCATCTTGAGCAACTACACCATTAGGCATTACATCTAGTGCACACTTGGCATCCCGTTTTCTCCAATGAATAGTTGCCTGGCATGCATTTGTTTATACCAGCAAGGGCTCAAAGTTCGTATGTACAATATAGATAAGTAGAGACCTGTGGTTCGATATCTATTTATGGGAACGTTATATACTGCATCATTTCAATGCCCATTGTCAGCTTAGGGATGATAATCAGATCCTTTACTCCAGGGAGGTTTCAACGGGTTATAAGTCATCTCTCTACATTTTTCTTGCTTGAAAACTATACACTTTCTACCATCACGCTAGAGGCGCTGCCTTTTGTGCATGTCTACATTTCGGATGATAAATGGAAAAATTGACTTCTATAACGGGACTCATTTATGTTCATGTATGTTTCTGATCATTGCAGTATTCCAGATCCCTTCAGAGAAAGCGTGATCCCTTCGTATATATTTTTGTTGTGATTCCGGACCCCTTTGGAGAAAGCGTGATCCCTTCTTATATTTTTGTTGTGATTGGAATTGGGTCTTTCTAGGCCTTGCGAGATTGAATGCCTGGATTTCTAGAGTCAAACTTTGTTCTGACTGAATGCCAATGTTGATTATTTTTTAACACTATATTGCCAAGATTTGGTTATGCTAATCTAGATAGAGTGACATGGATAACAACTATATGCCAGTATTGTGAAGCCTAGCTACCATAGCTTGAATGAATTATTCTAACTTTAATTTGGTTGTGATGGTGCTAGGTGAGTCGGCATACCTCTTCATTGGGTTTGCATTGAAAAATATAAGGCATGAAGATACGGTGTTGGCAACTTCAAGGAGTACTTTACGGTGGATTATCTCCAACTATTGATAAATAAGATTGGACTTTCTTTTGGAGACTAGTCAGGAGTATTGTTGTACTTTGCAATTTATTGACATGAATGTCAGTATGTAAGTTGACTCCCACTTTGACACTTTGTCAGAAGGGATGGTATGGTAATGGATTATTCTCACTTATGCGATGTTAAGGGCAATAGTTTATAGTTGTATTTGGTTTACTAGTTCATTGAGAATTGGTGCAGTAGAGTAGTTGATATGACAAACACACACACAAGGATAGTTTATATGTTCCTCATGGCATCCTAAAATTTTTCTCATTGGCTCCTTATAGAAATAACACTACAAAAATTATAGTTTGATGGGGTAGCTCAAAATTGCCCTTTAACACCACATATAGGATAGTCTATGTGGTTGCTCTTTAGAAACTACCTAACTATATAGCACAACATTTTAAGGCCACCCTTTCTTCATAAAGGGTGGCCTTTTTGGTCACTTTGTTTGGTTTGGCCCCGAAGGGGTAGGCTTAGTATTTGTTTGGGATTGAAAGTGAAAAATCAAAATTTTGATTTAGTTTCATTGTGCAATTTTGGTCAGGTACTCATTGGTCCATGTGTTGGTGGCATCTTTTGAAGACTTGAGCTTTGGAGTTGTCCAACGATTTGTTTGGAATATTGTGGCTATCTTTAAGTGCTCCGTACCATTGGGACATGTGTAATTGGTGTTCCTAGTTGCAAGGCTCAGGCTTTTCGTGGCAACCTTCGCTGAGAAATTTCCATGGCGGTCTACTTGTCTGGCTCTTCCCATAGTAATTTTCTTTTTAGCTCTTGCTTCTTCTCCTTTGTTCGCCCATTTTAGTGACTTGTCGCTCTCGCTAAGCACAACCTAAAAATCCCCTTCGTAGTAGTTCCTCTATCATTGCTGCACTTGGCCTAAGCATTACAAGAATCATGATTGAGATCATTGTTGGTAGAGAAGGCACAAAATTGAGAACCACTCGAAAGTGGCTTCAGCCACCTATATCTTATGGATGGAGAAGAGACCCTTCTCATGAACCATGAAATTTTATCATTAGTTCACCTTGTTCCATAAAGGCTGCCTTATCTAGACTACTCTTTATTTTAAATTTGCAAAAGTAGGCACCCTTTATTTTGAATTTCCAAAATTAAAATTCTGAATTTTTTGGCAAGGTTTTAATGTCTATCGCACGTTAATGACCTCATTTGTTGACACATTATGACATATCATACATTATGTATCTATGTTCTAGTATTCCTCCTCCTCTTCATCCAGCTCCATATCCACCTCTATCATATCCTCCTCCTCCTCCTTCTCTTTCCACTTTGCCACCTCCATCTCTACCTCCACCTATGCCTCCAACTTTCCTCCTCCTCCTCCACCTCTGTGTCCACCTTCCCCCCTCCTCTACCACCACCCCTCTAATTTCTATCACTACAAGGCACAGGCCCTTTTTTGACGAAACTATTGACCTTTTTTACACTAAAAAGTTTTTTTTGATGGGCGCAAAAACGTCACTATTAGTGTCGAAAAAGAACGGTCGCTATATAAGCGTCGCTATATAGCGACACTAATAAACGTCGCTATATAGCGACACTGGTAAATGTCGCTATATAGTGACGATTAACAGAAGCTAAAAAAAAACATTAGTGGGGCTAAACAGGGCCATAGCAAGCCCTGTTTTGCCCCACTAATTTTTTTTTAAAGTTATTTAAAAGAATGTTATTTGTTACAAAATTTTCTTTGTGAAAAGGGTAATACAAAATCGCTCAAACGAGTCGAGCGACAGAAGCATATACATGTCAAAGATATACAACATTGTTTGTTACAAATTTTCGAAAGAGAGGAGAAAAGAAGAAAAGAGGGAAAAAAAGAGAAAAAGAGAGAAAGCATATGCTTATGAAAAGAAGAGAAAAGAAAATGAAAGAGAGGAAATAAGAGAGGGAAAAAGAAGAGAAAGAAGAGAAAGGAAGAGGGGAAAAGAGAAGGAAAAAAGAGAGGGGAAAAGCATATGAGCATATGCTCATGAATAAGCATAAGCATATGAGCATAAGCATAGGCAAATGCATATGCTTATGAAAAGAATAGAAGAGAGGATGAAAGAGAGGAAATAAGAGAGGGGAAAAAAAGAGAAGGAAGAGAAAGGAAGATGAGAAAAGAGAAGGAAAAAAGAGAGGGGAAAAGCATATGAGCATATGAGCATATGCTCATGCATAAGCATAAGCATATGAGCATAAACATAGGCAAATGCATATGCATATGCTTATGAAAAGAAGAGAAAAGAGGATAAAAGAGAGGAAATAAGAGAAGGGAAAAGAAGAGAAGGAAGAGGAAGGAAGAGGGGGAAAAAGAATGAAAAAAGAGAGGGGAAAAGAAGAGGGGAAAAGAGCATAAGCATAAGAGAAGGAAAAAGAAGAGGAAAAAATAAGAAAATAGAGAAGAAAAGAAGAAAACTGGAGAAAAACGAGAAAAAGAAAGAAAGCATATGCTTATGCTTATGCATGAGCATATGAGCATATGCTCATGCATAAGCATAAGCTTATAAGAGAGATACATAGACAAATGAATATGCTTATGAAAAGAAGAGAAAAGAGGATGAAAGAGAGGAAATAAGAGAGGGAAAAGTAGAGAACGAAGAGAAAGAAAGAGGGGAAAAGAGAAGGAAAAAAGAGAGGGGAAAAGAAGAAAAGAGAGGAAAAAAGAGAAAGAATATGCTTATGCTTATGCATGAGCATATGAGCATATGCTCATGCATAAGCATAGGCAAATGCATATGCTTATGAAAAGAGGAGAAAAGATGATAAAAGAGAGGAAATAAGAGAGGGGAAAAGAAGAGAAAGAAGAGGGAAAAAGAGAAGAAAAAAGAGAGGGGAAAAGCATATGAGCATATGAGCATATGCTCATGCACAAGCATAAGCATAAGAGCATAAGCATAAGCATATGAGCATAAACATAGGCAAATGCATATGCTTATGAAAAGAAGAGAAAAGAGGATGAAAGAGAGGAAATAAGAGAGGGGAAAAGAAGAGAAGGAAGAGAAAGGAAGAGGGGAAAAGAGAATGGAAAAAGAGAGGGGAAAAGAAGAAAAGAGAGGAAGAAGAGGAAATAAGAGAGGGAGAAAAAGAGGGGGGAAAGAGGGAGGAAAAGAGGAAAAGAGGGAAAGAAGAGGGAATAAGAGAAGAGAGGGGAAGAAAGGGTTCCTACGCCCATCACTGTAGATAGCACTTAAAGCGCTAGCTGCAGACCAATGCAAATAACGGAAACAAAAAAAGGAAAAAAGAAGAAGCACTTTCATACCTGGAAAAGTCCCGCTCGGTGTTTCGTGGACTGGCCCTACAAAAGAGAGGAAACATACCATTTTTGAGATAACTAGTTAGAGGAAGGAGCAGTTTGGAGAAGCAACTTTCCAAAGGGATTGGATTGAGGAGACAAGCATAAGCCTACAAACAAGGAGAAAGCACGAAAGAAAGGGAAAGAGGAGGAAGAGAAATACCAAAAAGAGAAGAGCAAATCTCGTTTTTTGTCAATCTCTGAAAATCAAGCATGAAAATTAACACATAGGCTTAGCAATGCAGGGAGAAACATGCTTCAACTCTCACAATATGAAATCTCACAAAAAATGAACCTACATTGCTTAAGGAGACACACCTTCTTGAAAAACTTCCTTTCACATAAGTAGAGAGGGAGAAGGGTGGAGAGGGAGCACAAGTGTCAATGGGACAGGGGCTTGGTAGGGGTGAGGAGTGTGGGGAATAGAGGAGGAAAGCGAGGTCGCCGAATAGAGGAGGAAAGCATGGGAGGAGAGATTTTTGCTTTTCTCGCAATAGAGTTGAAAGACGACATCGCACGGCGTTTCGGGTTTTAGTCTCCCAGCGTCACTATATAGCGACACTTATACCCTAAAAGTGTCATTATATAGCGACACTCATACCCTAAAAGTGTCGGTATATAGCGACACTTAACCCTAAAAGTCGCTATATAGCGACCTTTAACCCTAAGTGTCGCTATATAGCGACACTTATATGTTAAAAGTGTCAGTTCAAGGCACTTGATCTAAGAAGAGAGGGAAGGAGCTCATGGTGGCTATTTTTTGGATCTTAATGGATTTCCTTGCATTTTATGTTATGACTTTGGAGGTGTGCAGATGGAAGGGACGAGTGAAAGCTTGTCAGATGATGCGCCAATGCTCGGGAGTGCAGAGTGTATTATCATTGCACTCATTGCAAGCGAGAAGTACGACATCAACGCCGTATTGTCATGCACCACTTGAGGATGTATGGGGAGGAGCCCAAACTAGTACCCACCGTTGGTGGTGCACATGGTGATGGATCATCGAAAAGTCAATGCTATTTGAGTTCGTGATTAATATTGCATGCGTACACGACATGAAGTCTTGAGACAAGATCTTATATTTACACGAAACCTTGAGACAGGATGAGGAGGGTGCTGTGCGTATACCTTCACACTACCAATGTGGATATGAAGATAGAGATCATGTGGATATGGAGATGCCACTACTAATGCTGAATCCAATTGATCATCACCATCACCATCACCATCACCATCACCATCACCATCACCATCACCACCACCACCACCACCACCACCACCACCACTATCACTTTCTTTGATGACACTACCACTTTTCCCACTCATCATCACCATCACCATCACCACCACCACCACCACCACCACCACCTTTAGTAAAACTTGAGTGCTTAAACTCAACTATGGTGGATGCATCCTAAGTGCACATATGATGAAGATCTAGACTAAGAAAACATAGAATCAAATCCAATTAGGTTACAAGATTGCGACTTGTAATCATAGAGAGACTTGAGAGCTTGCCTTTGCTAATTCATGAAAGTGACTTCATTTTATAGGAGTGGAGTACCTACCCATTCTATGCACCATCTTTGATAGACTATTTGTTGCTGCTACCTCAAAGCTCTATTATTTTAATGAAAGGTGCATCGCCTATTGCTTGTTAGTGGTGGGTCAACCCACAGATTACAACGAAGATTCAATTAGTCCATGTTCACCAAGAACTTGCCTATGCTTTCTCAGTTTTGATGCATGTTTTGCAAGAATCATGTTTCTTTAAGTAGCAATGATTTATTTAGCAACTTTTTGCTTCTGTTTGCCATCATATGCCTACTTTGAAGGAGCGATGAAGAAGTTGGAGATCATCCTGAGTTTCAAGAGGTCAGTTCAATGTAGACTTTTTGTCTTGCAAGCTTTTACAAATTTTGGCATTGACTTGTTGTCTGGAATGAGGATGTCCCAACCATCATAGAGAGCTCTGAAGAAGCACAAAGAAGAATCTATTTGGCTACTCATCTGTGAACTCCTGGAAGGTCCTGTTGATCTTCCTTTACCACACTTAATGTGTGGTATCATCAAACATCAATAGATGTCGTGCGCAAAGATAGTTGTAGTGCCCACAGTTGTGTTGCCAAATCGGATGTACACCCTTATTGTTAGATATCAATGCTCCACTCTCCTGTAACTATGCGGGAACCAGCTAACTCTACTTGTAAGCCCCCCATATGAGGAGAAGGCATTTGAGTAGCTTGGTTATCTGATAGGTCCTCGTTTGGACACCAGATGGGGACCATGTGTGGCCTAATGGCTGGACAGCTTCAGATAGAGTTGGTACACTGCCAACTAGGCTACATGCAAGTGCAGGAAGGCATCCCATGACTGACCGCACTGAGGGTAGACAGAGCATTTCTCGGGGCAGCCCATTCTCGGGTTGCGGGGCCCATTTGGGAGCCCCAGATGATCTCGGATGGCTATGGGCCGAATGGTTCTATCGTGTGGTCGGTGGCCTATTTCGTCGACCTCCAGTCGGCCGTTTTGGGCGGACTGGGTCGGTCACCGAATTGGGTCTAACCGACTACGAGTGGTGGCTATACAAGAGCAAGCCCATGAAGCCCATCATCATCACTGGATACAGCAACCCTGATTCCTTAGCATCCAGCCTCCATCCTCTACTGTTTCCAGCATGCCATCAAAGCTTCTCTCACAGGAGCGCATGGCTAGGAGGCAGCGTCATCTATTGTATCAATTTTATAGCAATCAAATTTTTTATTCTCCATACTATCTGCTTTTCTCTCTTGTGTATGAGATCCTGTTATCTGTTGAGCACAGACGTTGTATTGTTTTCTTACATGGTATCAGAGCTTGGGCTCTAGCAAGAAGATTTGGTAGTGTGTTTCTGTTTGCGAGCAGATTGTGAGAGATGGCCCCAGCCCGCAAGACTGTGAATCCCACCGTTCGACGAAAGTGAAAAGTTGGACGACACTAACTATCCACTCTGGAAGTTCAAGATGAAGACCATCCTAAGTGCATACGAGCTTTGGGATACTACTACTAGGGTGGACGTGAAGCCGGTTGCGACCGGCCGGATCCAGCCAATGCAGGTCAACAGATAGTACCAACTATGGATGAGATTCTCGCGTGGATAAGAAGAAATACAGATGCGCTGTGTTCTATTGTCTGTAGTGTAAGTGATTCTATCATGGCATTAATTCAACATGTCACCACAGTAGAGGAGCATGGACGGTCTTGAAAAATCAGTACAAGACCACAAATCAGACGCGGATTCAGAATCTAGAAACTCAACTCGCGAACGAGAAATCGTCTGAGTCTGAAGCGGCATAGAAGTTCATCACCAGGGCGAAGAATCTTCACGATCAGATGACTACGATTGGAATCACCATCACTAGCGAGAATCTAGCACGAAGGTGCATACAGATTCTCCCACTAAAGTATGACGGTCTTGTTATGGCGCTAAATACGCAGAACACAAATCCGCCCCTCAACTTTGAAGATTTTAGCGCAATGCTTTTGGAGGAGGAGATGCGTCAAAAGACGAGGCCTGGAGAAGATTCGGCTTTCTCAGCTAAATCAAAGAAAGGTAAGGGTAAGGACTCTGGTAACCCATCTTCTTCTGATGATAAAAAGAGAAAGAAGAAGATCAAGTGCCTCTATTGCAACAAGGCAAGGCACAAGCAGAATGAGTGCCGAAAGAAGATTGCAGATAAGAAGAATGGAGTAAAGAGAGTCTAGCAATAGCATGCAAATAGTACCAATAGAGCTGTTCGTAGCAATTGAGGAGATTTGCACGGAGGTAGTTCATGTATCTGTGGAAGAACCTTGGATTATTGACAGTGGTGCATCGGGCCACATGACCAGTCAGAAGGATTGGTATACCTCTCTACATCCGGTAGGGAATGACATCTTGGTAGCACTCGGCAATGATGCAAAATGTCCAGCAAAAACAAAAGGTACGATTCCTCTCAAGTCAGATGGAGTTGTAAAACAGTTGTCCAATGTTCTTTATGTGCCAGATATCAAGAGGAACTTCTTGTCTTTTTCTGCGATCACGGATCGGGACCTCAAAGTTCACTTCGATAAGAATGGCACACAGATTTTGGATCTTCAAGGGAAGGTCATTGGTAAAGGTACACGGCGCAACAACATTTACGAACTCTCAGCTTTCAGTGCTCAAGCTGATGTGAGCAACACTAAGCTGTGGCATGAGAGGTTTGGTCATCTAAACCTTAGTTCCTTAAAGGAGATGCATAAAAGTGGAATGATTGCAGACCTACTAGAAATTACAGATCTGCCCAATGTATGTGAAGCTTGCATGATGGGCAAGTAGCATCGGGAGCCCTTTCCTAAAGAGGCCACCAGAGCAAAGGCTCCTCTAGAGCTCATTCACACGGACCTCTGCGGAAAGATGGAGATGGAAGCTTTGGGTGGTTCCTACTACTTCATGATGCTGATCGACGACTACAGTAGAAGGATATGGATATACTTCCTGAAGACTAAAGATGAGGCTTTTAGTAAGTTCAAAGAATGGCATGTAATGGTCGAGAAAGAAACAGGGAGCTACATGCAAGTGTGGGAAGGCATCCCATGACTGATCGCACTGAGGGTAGATGGAGCATTTCCTGGGGCAGCCCACTCTCGGGTTGCGAGGCCCGTTTAGAGCCCCAGATGATCTAGGATGGTTGTGGGCCGAACGGTCACCGTAGGTTAGTTGCTCTATTTTGCGCCACGGTTCTATCGTGTGGTCGGTGGCCTATTTCAAGACTTGACCTCCAGTTGGTCGTTTTGGGCGGATTGGGTCGGTCACCCAATTGGGTCTAACAGACTATGAGTGGTGGCTATATTAGCGCAAGCCCGTGAAGCCCATCATCATCACTGGCTATAGCAACCCTGATTCCTTAGCATCCAGCTTCCGTCCTCTATTGTTTCCAGCATGCCATCGAAGCTTCTCTCACAGGAGTGCATGGCTGGGAGGCAGCATCATCTATTGTATCAGTTTTACAGTAATCAAATTTTTGATTCTCCATACTATCTACTTTTCTCTCTTGCGTACGAGATCCTGCTATCTGTTGAGCACAGACGTTGTATTGTTTTCTTACACTTATCTCAATCAAAGTGATGGTAAATGTTATCGCTCCTACATGGACTAGATCCCCAACTATAGCTCACTCATCGTCATAGAAGAGTTCAATTATCTACAAATCTCACAGTGGCTCAAGTTTTTGATCTAATTTAGAACTGCCTCTTTCAAGTTCACAACTTTCTTCAATTAACTTCCACAAAACTTTTCTACAACTCAACACTTAGTATCAAGGCTCCTCCCCATTCACATCTCTGCCATGGACACCCAATTATTATCAATTGCATTAGCGATAGCTAAAGATTCAAAATCTTTTGTGTTCATCTCCTACTTCTACTTGTAACAACGAGCAGAAATAGTTAATACAATATCAAGAGTGAGCAAAAAACGATTGATGGTGTTCCGATCTCAAAGCAACACCCTCATTTGAGAAGAGTGATCGACAGTAATATTTCGATTCACCAATCTTCAGAGCAAAATAAGAAGAAGTTATATGCCATGCAACGCATCTTGTGGCTCCACTATTATCAAATCATCTTCGGCTATAACACGAAATCCTGTACCCTCGAATATGCCTACTGCGAATCCTGTTATCGTTCCAAGATCCAACGCCTTGGCGCAGTTGCTCATCTCCCAATCCATCGCAATAGAATAGATTCTTGTGAAGAAACCAAGAAATGCCGACTGCTTGAGCTATCTCCACCCACCATGCCCCGTGCCTACTCAACCCTCCCCTCCCTCATGCGTCCTTCTTGTTAATGTAGATTGTTGCTTGTCAATCACTACTCATAACATTCATACAAAATTGACACGTGCATCCAATCTTCATCAATCCATCACCCCCATGCTTCTTCCCTCTTATTATTTTAGTGCAAGAGATTTACTATTTTGCAAGAGAATATGCAAGAGGAGATGCAAGCATAGTTCAAGCGTCTGTTGTTGCACATTTGCTTGCAGTCTCTTGACATCAGCTTCCTGCACAATCTTGCCTATACACCCCTTGCATCCTCCCTCTCCGTTTGCACTTCCAACCATCATCTCTACCACAACAATTGTAGCTACTCTTTGCACCAATCCTCATGGATACAGATGTTTGTCTTCCCTCTAGCACAGAGCCTATTTCTGATTGTTGTTCCTAGCAAAACCAAGCTGCATATCTGCACTATTGTCTGCCACTACTTTGGAGTACGCTTTTAAAGACATGTTTTTCTCCCATCCATGTTTACTGTGCTCTAAAGCATACAACAGTAGCAGATAGCAGTAGAAGAAGCTTCCAAAATCTAGAATTATGTGGGCCTCGAGGATCTTACTAATGTAAAAGGGACAATTGCACAGGATCAAGGCTAGGATGTCCAAATGTGATAATGGAGAGCTGCAAAGGATGATTTGGCTTGAGGAGGGAGAGCTGAGTTAGGTGCAGATTCTCGTCGCTTGGAGATAGCTTGGCAAAACAACAAATTTAGCAGTCAGTTTGAATTTTTGCTAATCTTGGTGAGGTTTGGTGGCAAGCGGTTGAGAGAGAGAGAGCTGCCAGGTGGAGTACCTCAGAGTGCAAGGGAGGGTCTTCCTCTACTCTCCACATGGCATCCTTCTCTTTAGAGAGATAGAGATAGAGATAGAGATAGAGATAGAGAAGAGATATAGAGATAGAGAAGAGATGCTACTTAAGGTGGTATGTTGTCATCTTACAAAATGTCAATACTTGCCTTGGGTGGTTGAGCAGCTACTCTTGGGTGGTCAAGTTTGATAAAAGAAAACTGGATCTACTCATATACTAAGGTGTGTTGTTCTTGACTTTCTTATGTGTCTTTACACATTATAGTGTGGATGCCATGCTTTTGAATGTAGTCATCTCATGAACTTGTGCTTTAGGGATGCTTATAATCGATGTGAATGCATCCTTGATATGATTTTCATCTCTTGCTCCTGTGCTTTTGGAATGCTTAGACTTGATGTGTATGCACCCTTTATATGCTTATGATGTGAATGTTAAGTCATTTATCCATGTGTGAGCCCGGCACCCTTTATATGCTTATGATGTGAATGTTAAGTCATTTATCCATCTGTGAGCCCATTGTAGTTGCTCATGGCCTTCTCAATGGATTTCTTGGATTGGGATATTGTGTGGAATTTTGTGGCACCCCTATGGAGATTCTTACAGCTCAATAAACTCATGACAA
The DNA here is from genome assembly GCF_047967505.1 of Dipteris shenzhenensis. Taxonomy (NCBI): domain Eukaryota; kingdom Viridiplantae; phylum Streptophyta; class Polypodiopsida; order Gleicheniales; family Dipteridaceae; genus Dipteris; species Dipteris shenzhenensis. The sequence continues at coordinate 13,177,553 of NC_141603.1, read as the reverse complement.
TCCAAGTTAGGACTTGCTCTTGGTGGTAGCAACTAGTCCATTGCATGGGGTCCGGTCAGGACTACGTTTATTGTCATGTGGCCTCTTACTTTATTGAGTTAGGGGCCCATACTCTTGCCCTATGGTGAATTTTTTGCAAAACCTAGTCTATGGCATTTGTTGTAGGCTTTTGGTGGCTTTTCTTCCCTTTTTTGCTTGTCCTTTGTAGGTTTGGTGCTAGAACCCCAAGTTGACATTTCTTTGTTTCTTCTTTTCCCTTATTTCTTTAGTAGGGGTGAGTTTTTGCTTAGACTTAGTGGAAAGGGATCTTGGTGGTGACCTTTGGTCTAGACTCCCCAAGCTGGTAAGTTTCTTCTTTCCCAGGCAGACAAGTAGTAGGTTAAGCAAGCGGTTAGTTGCTTCAGGACAAAGAAGTAAGGGTCAGATCATAGGTCTCACTCCTTCAATGAATTAGTTGCGTGATTGAGCCTAGTACTAGATAGTGACCACACATAGGAGGTCAATGTTTGTTGCATTTGTTTGTTAAAGTCATTGAAGCTCTTCAATTAGTCTCGTAGATGATCAATCTGAGTTTATAGCTCATGCACAGTCTACAATATATATTTTTCCAACTGTTGAACTTGCTTGAATTGGTCTACATTCTCTTCACGTAGTGTGCACCCTCCAATGCCTTGGATAATTGTGGTTGCATGATTGTGACTTTGATACAACCATGTGTACACTTGTCGTTATAAGAGGAGGAGTCCACTTGATTCCCTTGATGAACTGCACATATAAAAATGTGGCAAAGTACATTGCCACTTCATTATGGTGCAGTGCCTTTCCATATAGCTCAATGTAGATTTGTCAGGCATTTTTTCAAATTCCAGCAATTTGCAAATGTTTCTCTAGTTCTTGGAATACAAAGGTAAGAATTTTCTTTATTTATTTATAATTGCAAATGCCAAATTCATTAGGGGAGAATTGGGGTCTCAAAAGGGCCTCCAATTAGTGTTTCCTAATTTCAAGGGATTAAAGAGTGATTTGAGGTGTACCAATGAGAGTGCTAGAAGGTGTGGGGCAATGGTATGTTGAGGTGGAGGGTGGGTAGGCCTGTAGAGAGCCCCTATTGGTTGCTCCCCTTACACTAGGGACCACCCAAACCATCCCCCCCTCTTAACCCATGTTTGACCCTCCTACCAGGTTCACCTCCCCCACATGAGCCCAAAATTGCCTTCAGTGGGATGGTAGGGCCCTTGTGGCAAATTTTTCTTCTCCCCTCCCTCTTTCTAGGACCTCTGCCCCCCATTGTTCTGGTCTAGCCTACCAAATCACTCAGATTTGAACCAAATCCCGTGCATTTTCCCTCTCCCCCCTCTTTCTCTGCTCTCTCCTGCTCTGGCCTACTTGCTGCAGCTCCTCTCTCTCTCTCTCTCTCTCTCTCTCTCCCCTCTCCCTCTCCTGTGCCTCTGTTGGAGCAGCTCTGTCCCTCTTCTTCTCCCTCTCCTGTGCCTCTATTGCTGTTGCTCTGTCCCTCTCCTTCTCCCTCTCTTGTGCCTTTGTTGCTGCTGCTCTGTCCCTCTCCTTCTCCCTCTCCTGTGCCTCTGCTGCTGCTACTCTGTCCCTCTCCTTCTCCCTCTTTTGTGCCTCTATTGGAGCTACATTGCCTTGTGTAGGAGTCCCATTCTTGTTGTTGCAACCTCTGCAAGCATGGTGAGGAGAAAGGCTACAAGACCACGCAATGATGTGTCCTCTTGTGTCTTCCACAACACCAGAAATGCATTGGATGAGTGGATCCCTTGCACCTACAGCTTAAATGACTGGATAGTGATGAAAGGATCAGCCAAAGGTCCACATAAGCTTCCCAAGAGCAAGCGAGGTGACATCATGCATGAGTGGAAGGGGCGCATCTTGAAGTTCAAGTTTGGGAAGAAAGGATGGCTCGCAAAAGTGCAACATGTTTACATGGGAAAAGATATGCGGATTCCTTTATCATTCAATCAATCTAGGATACCATCACATTGTGAGCCTTTCTATCTATGTATCTTTTTCACCTGTAAGTGTAATGAGTCCATTTGGAATTTTGTGTTTGGTTTCTAAGAGCTCTTATTCATGGTGGCAAATGTTTTCCCTTCAGACCTCGAGGAGTGGGAACCAGTTGAATCATTCATAGGCAAGTTCACTATAGTTCATGAGGATTTAGGTAAGCAAATGCATGCCGGGGAGAAGTTGGCCTCCGGGGGAATGTGTATTGGTATAATGCAACATACATAACTCCAACGACATCATCAAGCTATGGCCGTCTGCAAACCATTGCACCACCACAACTTCAAGACATGGATTGTAGCAATGTGGACTCGAGGACATTGCAATTGTACAAGGACAAGATTGCAAAGGATGTGGTAATGGCCATGAAGTTTACATTTGGATCCAAATGGGAAAGGTTATCTTGGTTTATGCCTTTGCACATTTTTGCTTCTTTATTTCAGAATATACATTTGCATAGAACAAAAACTATGTGGTCCTGCAAGCGTGTAGATGAAAATGTTCTTGAAGATTTACTTGGGATGAATTGGGGAACTAGGTTAGGTGACCAAAAGGGTGATGTGTTTCAATGTCATGCATGTAAAGACAATATGGTTATTAGATACCATTTGTCACACCAAATGTTGTATTTAGCTTTTCAGTACAGGCACTAGAAGAAAACAAATGGCCGGTGGCTTCCCCTAGACTCTAATGATGAAGACAATACGGGGGTAAGTTGTCTATTGATGTTGAAGAGGGAGATGTCAAGAATGTGAATGTCACATCGCAATGGACTTTAAGGGATGTGCGAGAACACCTTTTGGTCATGGAGGATGGCATGTCAGAGTCCTTCTACTTTCCCTTAAATGGTGGTAAGATCAGCCGCCGTGTGGAGAAGTGCATGCATAGTGCCAATTTCATTCCTCCTACAACTTTGAAGATTGCTAACAATGTGTTTGACTAGTGCAGCATTTAATTTTTTCTGTCAAATCCTAGTTATTGCTTCAAAAGATGATGGACAATTAAATTAAAATGTTATTTCTTTTAATGGTTTCTCCTTTCAGTTCATGGTGATAAATGTTTTTCAAAAATTTTGGGGATTTTATGATTAATTTTAATTTTTAGGGTTTTGATATATATTAAGGGGTAAGAGCCCTTTTTACATCACATTCTCACTTTCACATTTAGAGAGCCATAGAAACTCCCATCCTCAGAAGTTACTCCCTGCATCAACTGCTATTTGCCATGGATTCAGCTAGAACTGTGTTCCATGACCATCTCAAGAACTGCATTTGCAGATCGTGAGGAAGAGCTATTTTTAGTGTTTGATAGGACTTTAGATGTCCTAGGCACATATATGTGAGCCAAGGATGACTTCTCAGATCTGATCCTTTACATGCAAGATAATTTCTCAAATTTTGCCTATACACTTGACAACACTTCATGGGAGATGACATTCATCTTCCTTCTCCAAGAAGGAAATTTAGAGGAAGAAGCCTCATCGTCTAGCACCCCCTCTCTTAGAACTAATGATCCTCCAACATAGGTCAGGAGAAAGCATTCACCTCCCAAATGGAACATCACATAGAACCTAGTTCCATCAACATTGCAAATGAGGAAGGGATAGAAGCCGACGATGCTGTAGTGGTAAGTTCGAACAATATTTTTTATTTTGATGTTCTTTCAGTATAATTTGTTTTGTCGGTCTTCTAATGTTTGTTGAATTGTTGCAGGATGCATTAGAGCTTGATGAATTCTCATCTTGACGGGGTAATGTTTGCAGCACATTTGGGTGAGATCATTCTTTGGCCCATTACCTTGGCAAAGTCGCAAAGCAAATCATGGTCTTTCACGGCAAATTTTCTCCTCGAGGTCCTTCAGAGCTGCTGAAGTGCAAGGCATTGTCACACACTATCGGATACTCTAACATTACTCGGAATGCCGACAAAGTCATTTTGGTACACCGTCTGGCTACTATCAATGCCTTTGGATTGAACATTCATGGCAGGGCATTGACGATAACGGCTATGTCTTTGGCAGCAGGAGAGGAGGATGTTAATGCTGTTGCGGCTAGATTTATATCTAGGAATCCATCCAAAAGGAGTGTCGTTTGGAGGAGCATCACGAGTGGTGACAAGAAGAGGAGAACTGCCAAGAGAGAGGAGCGGTAGGAATAGCAGACCCTATGGAAGGACGAAGGGGCGCATGATTTCGTGCAAAAGGAGCATCGCGGGTGACACTAGGAAGAGGAGAAGGGTCACAGGGAGAGAAGAGGAGGAGAAGAATGGGTTTGGGGGGAAGGAGCAATCCCCCCAAAAGCATGCAGAGCAAAAAAAGAAAAAAAAAAAGACCTCTTTGTAATCCAACTCTTGAGTGTGGAATCTATGGAGAGTTTAATTGGTAATGGAAGTTTAAAACCAACACAGTTAAGTGCACACTGTTAAGACAATGGGGAGCCTCCCGGGACCTCTTATTTTGACATAGTTTTGAACTTTTTTGCTTGCAATTAGCTAACCAAGTGTGGAGGAGTGTTTTCCAAGAACTACCCCATCTAAGACATTGTCCTAAGGCTCTCAAACCACTTTCCAAGCACTATGCCTTCTATTCTTTGATACAATTTGAACTGCTTTTGCTAGTTTTGATGCCTTTGCCTTTTCAGACTTCAAAGTCCTTCCTAGTAAACATCTAAAAAACCAGTCGAACATCTCATGCAATGCATTGCTGCGAGTGACACCACCACCATGCCTTGAGTTCTTGAAGTAGGCTGTCTTGGCTCTATAGTGCGACTTCTCCATGCCTTGTGTATTCCAAATTGACAAAGGACCCCAATTTTGTACAAACCATGGTCCGTGTGCATAGAGAATATGCTACAAATAGGATGAGAATCAAATCAGCAACAAAAACTATTTATAAAGCAAGTACCAAATATTATGATGGTGCCAAGATTACCATGTAATGCGTAATGTGCGACTCCCCCCATGCTTTCACCATTAATTGCATAAACTCTTTCACAGCCATCCTGAACCTTTCATAATACATCTCATCGATTTGAACTTGGCGAAGCAATTTTATCAATGCATCTACCTTTGTCCATACTTTAGCTCTCAAAGTTGCTAAGGATGAGAAGCCTTATTGGTCGTGCATTCACACAATGCTTTCCAATATTCCCAACCCAAACTACTTTGAGACAATGTATGTTTGTCTTTGTCGAGATTGTGGTTCGATAGGAATCTCCTTGCCTTCCCTCCACCCATGGACACTTTTGTAGGAAGATTCTATGTTGCCCCAGACATTTTCTTATCCTCCTTAAGTTTGACATGTCCTCTATGGAATCCCATCTCTGACAATAACTTCTCAGCTTTTGCAATGCACCGTGTGGATACTTCTTGCGGAATTAAATTCCAAGCATAAACAAGATGCAAATACAACTTATCAAGTACGCGGAGTTCTACGTGTAAAGTACATATGTGTACTCTCTCAAGTGGGATGGGCAAGATGGGATCCCACTTTGGATCCTTCTTGTCGCGATTTTGGAGCTTGTGTTTGGCTGCAAGATAGAATGCCATTCTCCCATTGTAAGCCAGCCTTTTGCTTACGTTGTGAACACATGTAATAAAGGCATGTCTTCATTGCATTTGCCCCTGTATCATAACCATGCAAGCACTTGAGGGTTTTCAAATCACCAGCAAGATGCCATTCAACTTGAAAGGTTCCATGGCCATCAATTGTCAATGTTTGCCCTTCCTCTTGTCTTCGGATGGTCGATGGGATTCCTGTTCTATCTAGAACCCACTTCAATGTCTCATGGCACTCTTTCGGAGTCTCAAATGCTACAAGCCACCATATATCTTTCTCTGATTGCACTGAGAAATCTTGCTTTATTTCTTCATCCCCTTGAACAAAGGCTAAGGCTTTATTCATAATGCAGATGCTGACTCTCTCTAACTTGTGTTCTTTCACCAATTGAGCTTCATCCATTTTGATGACAAATATGAGCTTTCCATTGCAATCTGTACAACAAAAGAGAAAAATCGTTAGGAAAAACATGATATAGGAAATGAACTAAGTAAAGTGCAATGATATAATGGATTTCCTCTTACCATCTTCTCTCATGCCATAGAATTTGACCATTGCTTGCAGTTTCTCAACATCTAAGTAGACATTGTTGAAAGCATTCATCTCAAAGGTTTGCAAGCCAGATTTCTTTTTACTCTTCCAAGTCATTGTGCCCCTTACGCAATGGTACCCTCCAAGCATTTCTCTTGCACATTGGTTTGTTTCTCGCTGTGCACATCTCATAGACCAAGGTGTGGGTAGGGGCACTGTAGACTTCTTATACTTTCCCAAAATAGTAGACTTGAAATTTTTGAAAATAGATGTGTAAGCTTCATGACTTACACCGGTAGTATCACAAGCTGTAATCATATCCTTTGCATCCACAATATCCTTGAAGTCCTTCATCACCTCCTCAGCAACTTGCACATGTAGGTGCTTGTGTCTTGGGTCCCTTAGTATCCCAATGACATCGCTTGACTTCAATAAACTAGCTAGAGCATATGAACAGTCAATATCATCCCTGTCCGTTCTTCCCATTACATCTTCCATGAAGTTCCTAAAGAAGAACACAATAAAAACTTAGTCACAAACAGTGTAGCACAAAAGAGTGTAATCTCATTGGAACATTTGAAACTACAGCAAAAAATTTCTCCAGAGTGCCTGCAAACATGGTGTTGATTTGAAGATTGACACTAACACCCTACTTTTGCTGACCTCCAAAGCCTCTTTGTGCCTGCTCGTTGAGCCCATTTTCAGCATCCTTGAATGATTGCTCCAAGTTCAAGTTCCCCTCTTTGATTCGTTGCTCTATTGTTCTCCTCTTCATCTTCCTACGCATCCCAATAGATGAGGGCCTACCATCACCATCTCGCACATCCATATCCTCTACCTCCAATGCAGTTTCACTGGCATTTTCTCTGGGGGGAGAGTGTTGCTCTTGCACTTCACAAAGTAAAGAAGAATACTGGCATGTGCTCTGGGAGGAGAGTCTTTCTCTTGCACTTCACAAAGTAAAGAAAAATACAATGGCTTAGAATTAGATTAAATAAAATGTGGCTATTGATTATAGAAGAAGAGAAAATGCATACCATCATTAGAAGTGTCAAAGACTTCTGCAACAGCTGGATCCACACATCTATCCCTCTTGAATATTGGATGCATGGTATCCCAAAGCTGCTTGGAGAACCTTGAGAATTTCATCCCCTCAACAGTACATTGCTTCGGAGTCAAAGACCAAAATGATGACTTCCCAAAAGGGATGTTCGCTTTGTAGTCTCTAACTCATTGATACTGAGGCCATAGCTTAGAGAACTTGTCACGTGCTTGTTCCCAGGTTACCTGTAGGTCTTTCTCACCACAATCCCTCACAATTTGTTGCCACTACTCCTCATGGGTCTTTAACTTTTGCATGAGACCATCCTCCTTTCGGCATTGGTCAAAAGCGGCCTTGTACAAATAGAGTACCTCAACAGCATCTATAGACCAAAATATTTTTCCATCCCCATCACTCTCCTTTGCTATCTTGGATGCTCTAGCTTTGGATTTCGAAGTTGTACAATGTTTCATTGTAGTTATTTCTCTGTGGCCCTCCCTCCTATCATATTCCAAGCTAAAAAGCTGTTCGTCATGTCTCTTGCCATTGTTGTATTGCAAGTTTGGCAGTGTCGCGCTTTCTCCTGCTATAGTATTGCAGGTTGCTATTTATGTGAATGAACACATATGGCTAAATGAAGCCGGAAAAAGGCTGTTGCATCCACCCACAATTGTGAAGCACTTTCGATCACAAAGTGATGCAAAATGTCTAGGTCAAGAGCCTACCGGAAGGGAGGCAACGAATCGAGCATGCGCCTGAAGAAGGGGTGCCATCACCCGATCATTCGAGGGAGAGCTTTCATGTTTTGCAGAAGCTCGAGCAGGGAGGGCCTAAGATGGAACAACAGAAGCTCGAACAGGGAGTTTGAGGGAGTGCATAGGATGGGCCACCTGATGCAAGAGTTTGTGGCGGATACAGAGGATATGAATGAGAGAATGGCGGGAATTGGGTACCGGAGAGCAATAGCATCATCGATGACTAAAGCAATATTGGCATTAAGGAACTACAGCCCCTATATGCTCACATATAGAAGCCTCTCTTCTGTCTCCATCGGGGGCCAGATTTGTGAGAATGCAACACCGAAGAAATCAGGGATGCATTATGGTGGGAACAAGTTGGACCTACACAAAACTTGGCATATATGCCATGTTTGACCTACATGGGAGTACACTCTAAGATGTCACTTCTTCCCTTCTTTAGCAATTATTCCACATGGTTGAAAAACATGTCACTAATCGGTGAATCCACATGGATTAGAGTTCTCTCATCAAGGAAGTCATGGGGGCAAGACTATTTTTCTAACGGTCTTTATACATTGTTGTAATGATTAATATTGCATTGAAATAGATACTCATGATAGTCTATACACATAGATTTGAGTGTGTACAACACTTCCTCTATGTTTGCTTCCATGGTTAATGGTGCATTGCTTGAGGAAAATTTTCACATTAAAAGTGTGTATAGGGACTGCTTGGAAAATTTTAAACATTTGGAGAGCGGGTTTTCTTAGTTAGCAAAAGAGCTATATCAACCACACAACCACAAGCAAATATTAGTCCATGGTTGAAATGTGAGTATGTAAGATGGTCCTTTGTAGAGAAAAATTTGTCACAAATGCAATTTTAATATATAAAGAAGACCTTAACACTAGTTTGGTAGTATAACAACACATAAAAGTGTTCTTTTGAGGTTTTGGCAAAAGAATCACAACTTGTTGTAGATATATTTTTTGGTGATTTCCTCACTTGAGCTTAAGATTAAAAATATATATAGCATAAAAAACTATTACATGATGTGATAATAATATGCTCGCGAATGTATGGTTACACAATCTTTCACCCAAACACTACTCAAATTTGAAACTTTATCTAGCATGGTTGAAAATAAAATTGATTGCAAGGAGCTAGCAATTTTTACAAAGTGTTAATAAGTTCATCAATCATCTAAGGACGACAGAACTTTGTTTAAAAATCATTTTGGCCAGATGAATTTATCGATTGACCAAGGTGGTTAACTTAGGTCATTTCAACTTCTTGTTGTTGACTGCATTGACTATGATTGTAGAAGCTAGAATAGTACACTCTTGGGATTCTGACACACCTTTCCTCATCTTGCAAAGTTTGATAATAGGGCCCTACTAGCAGCACGTTGCATGCAATTGCAATTGCATCCATCGTACTTGGGCAACAAAAGGACATTTGACAAGGAATGCTTCTCCCCCAATAATGACATAGATAGATACACAGAGAGAGAGAGAGAGAGAGAAGTCTCTCGAAATTTGGGAGCATTCTTCAACTACTTGTCACATTCTATGAACTTTCCTCCAAGGAAATCCTTCCCTATGCGTGTTAGTGTGCTAAAACAACAAGATGGTTATCATTCATGTTGCTTGTTTGGGTGGTGAGTGGAAAAGGGTGCAAATTGTGAGAGAGAGAGAGAGAGAGAGAGAGAGAGAGAGAGAGAGAGAGAGGGGGGGGGCGAATTACAAGCTGAGAGAGAGAGAGAGAAAGGGGGGAGAAAATAGTGGAGTTCATGGTTATCATTCATGTTGCTTGTTCTGGGTAGTGAGTGGAAAAGGGTGCAAATTGAGAGAGAGAGAGAGAGAGAGAGAGAGAGAGAGAGAGAGAGAGAGAGAGAGAGAGAGAGAGAGGGGGGGGGGGGCGAATTACAAGCTGAGAGAGAGAGAGAGAGAAAGGAGGGAGAAAATAGTGGAGTTCAAGGGAAGAAGAAAAGAGAGAGAGAGAGAGAGAGAGAGAGAGAGAGAGAAGGGGGGGGGAGAATTACAAGCTGAGAGAGAGAGAGAGAGAGAGAGAGAAAGGGGGGAGAAAAAAGTGGAGTTCAAGGGAAGAAGAAGAGAGAGAGAGAGAGAGAGAGAGAGATGAAAGATGTCATGGATACTCACATGGTCCTCCAATCAATGAATGAAAAAAAAAAAGTGAACATTTACTCTTTGGAGGCCAGAGTCGCCAGACGATGTGGGCAAGTCAACAAACAGTACTGAGTCTGGAAAAGATTGGGCGCTGCAACATTGTCTTTAAAAGTTTTAGTCATACAAAGAGAAATTGGGCCTCATTAATCACGCGATGACTCTGCTAACATTGAGCGCCAAAAGTAAGCAAGCAGCATGCATGATTGTGTTTCCTCCAATGCAATTGTGTGGATTTGGATACATTTATGAAGAAATACTTGCCATAGAATGAATGAGCGTTTTGAAATCAGAACATCGAATATTGCAGATGACTGGGAATGAACTCGCAGAATTAAGGGAACAGAAAACAAGCATCTGATCCAAGGTGCAGCACGAACTGCGAGAGCAGAGGAGAAAGATTAGCAGCGGAGGCACTTTACTTGAACAATCAGAGGGAAAGGGGAAATAGGATACGGTCTAGCAAATCTTCTGACTTCAAGATCAGACTGTATAATTAACGACTAGGCCTAAATGAAAATATGAGCCCCAAAATTGATCTCGAGCTGTTTCAATTGTGCGACAGACAGCAAATATTAACCCAGCAAACAACAGACAGTTCCAGGTGTAGACGCCCACACGCAACTGCCTTTTCTTGTAAACGGTCCACTTCATGCCAGAAAAACTTTGCGGAAGGCACCATCCCACTGATAAGGATTGAACGGCTGCGCTTCTTATGGAATCGGAATGCACAGTCACACGGAACTTGTGTTGATTTTACAGAATGCTTCGGGGGATGATGATATCAGCGATGTTTTTGTGCCATGGATCAGCAAGATGGGAGGCCAAATTCTCCAGCGGCCCTGTGCCTGGGTATGCGATCGCCTGAATGGAAAATCCCAAGAAGGCGAGGAGAGCCAATCGGCCTGCATAAATCACAAATGCATTAATTCAATCCGTCGTGTAAACTCATAACTTATCATCAAGCACGAGGATGTAGAGTATACTTACCATTCTTAAGTTCTTTCAATTTGTATTCGGCAAACTTCTCGGGATTCTTCGAAAAGCCTAGAGGGTCGAAGGCACCTCCGGGATACTTCCTTTTCTCTGAATCCTTCTCCTCGTTTCTCTTGGCCTCGACGAAAGCTACGGCGAGACCCTCAATGGCGAGTATGATTGGGAGGTAGCCCCAAGGAACGGGGTTACCAAAGTAAGTTGCCTGGCCTCCTGGCGTTGCGGCCCATTTTTGCGCATCGACCCAGTTGCCAAGACCAAGAGCTTCAGGCACCAGTACTCCAGGCTACACGACACAATGAATACAATCACAAATCCAAGCCACTCGAGTGCGAGAGAAGAAATGAATACATTGAAGTGAACATACCACTGCAAGCATTGCCCATCGGCAATGGATGAGTTCGGATTCCTGATACCGAGCAAAATTCTCAGGAACCTCAGCCAGGCCGAGAGGATCAAATCCGAAATCACTGCACATGTAGAGAGGATCCGTCCGTTAGAGTGCATGGTAATGGATAAACCATTGCAGAGTGAACTGAAGATTAGACCCCCAGCTCCATCCCGATCGATCTGGAAGCACCTCATCAGATTGATCAACCTCTACACTACGTAATGACAATATCCTTCTCCACGCTTAATGGAGTTTCGTCTTTATCCATTGACATCGTTACCACTACCAACACCACACTTTTATCATCGGCATTAACCGCCACACAAACTCAAGCCCAGAAACGAGTCCACAACAAGGGCCTACGATTCGGCTAGTATGAGCTCCCATAAAGCTCCTCATATCCAGCTCAAACCTCGAGCATAGCACAGGCACGCAATGGGACTGGTAGACAATGTTCATAGCCCACTGTTCATAGCACAGGCGTGTAATGGCATTGGTAGACACTGCTGCCGGACTACGTTTCGAGCATAAAAGAGTAAACCGAGTAAAGCTAAAGCCCCGGTGGGCGGCAATTCCAGCTCGCGACAACTTCCTTCAGCTGCTGATGGCGGAATGTACAAATGCACGTTGGTGCTCAGTAGTCTCTCTCTCTCACACACTAACAAACTCTCTCTCTCTCTCTCCGTATCAGCAGTCATCCACGTTACTACCAACCCAAAGCCTTTCACCACCAAAGACACAGAAGCAGAAGAAGCTGAAAGAAGAGAAAGATTAAAGAAGAAGAGAAACAAGCCTACCCGGGAGCAGAGCCGTCGAGGTAGGCGGGGCGAGGCTGGCCAGGGAGCCATTCAGCGGCCATGGAGAGGCGGGAGCCATTGGAGGAGGAGAAGGCGGAGGAGGAGCCAAAGAAGCGGGAGGACTTGGGGAGGGAAGAAGAGGAAGGGAGGGAGAGGGCGGGGGCGATGTTGTGAGAGCAGGCAACCGACGAGGCAGCCATCTCTGAAAATTTTGAGAAGAAAGCTAAGATGAGAAAGCTTGCACGAAGAACAAAAGTCTTTCTTGTTGTGAATTACAAACGCTAAAGTTGGCACACTTTGTTGTCTCTCTCTCTCTTTGTGTCAAATCTATTTTTGTGGTGAGATAGATAGGCCCATCCCTCTTTCTTTCCTCCCATTGGCTCCCTTGTGGATCACTCCCCTTCCTATCTCGTTACTATCCACTTTCCTCCCTTTCTTTTGTTTGTTCTATCTTCATCTTCATATATAGATTGGTTCCATTTTGTTCTATCTTCAACTTCATATATAGATTGGTTCGAAATCTACTTCGAACCCCTTCCTGCATTGCCCCATAGATTGCTCCAACAGCTCTGCAAAATCTTGGAGAGAGGGGGGAACATGATGGGTAAAAGGACATCCATACTTTTCAAAATGCTGGAGGAGAGAAAAAGACTCAATTCGAGTGGTTCAGAACATGGCGATTTGCTCTCTTGAAGTGAAGATGGCATAACTCCTACATGTGTGCTTAACATCGCTTTTTTTCACGATGTTAATGGATAGGCAACAAGAATGTTGTCAACTACCTTTTTGGGCATTGTGAAATAGCGAAAAATTGAAAATCCCCTTAACGGGAATGTGCTCTAACTTCAAAATATGTAAATATGTCCCTCTCCTAACTTAAGGATTCAAAGGCTTCACCAGTGAAAACATGCAACTTACACACTTTCTCAATCGTTGAGGTTGAGTGTAAGATAGAGCATCTATTTGACGTACGGCTGTCATGCAATAATCTATGGCCTGAGCATGAAACAAGGCAAACTTATGTAGACACATGTTAAGCAACTTGTCTATCCTATTGGTGCTATCCTATCTAAGGACACATTGATGTTGACTCTTAAAGTCATGTCTACTGCTGTTAATGCCTATCGACATAAGTATCTACGTATTAATACTTCATTGCCTCTATTTGCAACCATGCAAAAATCAGGTCGGCTAAGTAATGTGATTCATATTGATTTGATTTAAAAGGCCTAGGGATCTAATAGCTAAGATCCTCCTACTAGAGACCTTGACAAAGTGGGCAAGATGACTTGGAAAGCAAGGGACTTTGAGGGTAGGGTTCACACCTAAACATTGATTCACACAAGAGAGCAAGGGGAAGATGGATCATGGCAAAGATGAAATTTAGGTTTAAAAAATGAATACCTTTATCACTGTCTCTATTCCCCCCCCTCTTGACCCCCCCACAAGGCATTGTTTTTTAGCATGTCCCCCTCTAGTCCCATTGAAATCTCCCATCTCCTTAGTCAGATGTTTTAAAGACTGCCAAGTGGCAAAGAAATTCAAAACAGAAATTACATATATAAAAGATTGCTTTTACTCTCCATTTACTTAACATTAACAAGCATGCCATGCTTACAAAAATTCATGGGTTTTAAAAAGACAACATCCACAAACTCTCTCTCTCTCTCTCTCTCTCTCCACCCCCAAACCCCCCCCCCCAAAATCACACAAGACTCTCTACAAACTCTTTTTCTCCTCTATCTCTTTCTTCCCCAAATCATAAAAAATTGTAAACCTTGAGCACGGTCTCTTTCTTAAAGGATACTAATATAGTTTCATAATATACAGGTAAAATTTTTCATATGGCTTGCTTTTTAGAATTATATAGCATTGGTAAATTATATGTTAAAATTTTCCTTTCAAAAATTGGCACAAAATCCTCAAGCATTGAAAAAAATCACAATATTTTAAAAAGCCAATATACAAAAGTTACCACTCTTCATCATTTTCATAGACACGATCCAAAAATACATGAAATAGCTAACATTTAGGATCTATAAAATATACAAAGCATAAAGTAATTAGTCCTTCAAATCATTTGAAAAAATTATAGAGGTAATACTTAATTATAAACTTTTCTCTTTATAGTTTTGCTTCCAAGGTGCTAATGCTCTATCAGATAAAAAAGCTACTAGATTCATACTAACATGAGAACAATTACGGCTTGTTGCAAAGCTTATTCTTCAATAGTACTAAAACAAATTTCATCTTCAACTAAGCCAAGAATAAAGGTTTGGCATATATTTGGATGCTTGAACAATGTTACCTTGTAGGAATGTACTATAAGATAGCCCAATCCAAAGCCAAACCATCGAATCCTAAATTTGAAAATTTCCATTAGATTACTTGGTTGGTGCATGAATTGCTCCAAAAACAGAAGACTATGTAAATAAGCTTTTTAAAATTCAATAGACCCTGCACGTTGTATTCTCAATCTCAATGTCCTATCTAAAGAGTTATGAGAACATTTAAATGAGTCTTTAATACTTGATCCAACTACATGAAAATGTGGGTACATAATTGTAAATGCTTCATTAGATCATTAAATGTGGTGAAGTTGGTCCCCCCTAGCAAAGCATTAGGGCTTCAAACACAAGTCCAGAATGAATGAACAAAGGCCAAGTAGCAAAAGAAATGTGAAAGTACAATGGATTAGATTGGGCAAAGCATGAGGTGAATTGGGAGTTAAACCTTTTGCAAAAGTAAACACCCTCTTCATCAACTTGAGGTGGTTATTGGTACAATGCACCAAGGCAAGACAGTGAATTCAATAACCACACGAGGAGAATGTTAGAAGATTTTGGTGCTTGCACAATAGCACCTACCCTTTTGATAGTAGGTAGCTGAGAATGATTGTAAATTTGAGTGAGTAGTACCCACCACGCCTTGCTAGTGGTCATGTATATAAGGTCATAGATTTAGGGTGTAGCACACAATCAAAGAGCTAGTTGTATCAATCATAGATTTGTGACTAATAGCCTCACTCTCTTCCACCTTGTTCTATGGACCTCATGTAAGTTATTGAAAACATGGCATGGGATGTACAACATGTCTTGAGATCATAGAAGTGTGGAAAAGAATGCAAGGTTCCTTATCAATTACTTATAATACATGAAAAGAAAGATGCCAAAATTGCCAAAGCTCCTTTGAGCAATTGATGCTATCCCATTGAACCTCAAAGAGTGCACTTTTGAGAGGATGTCATGGTGTGTTTGGGTTAGAGCATCAATTACTTATCAATTGCTTAGAATACATGAATAGAAAGATGCCAAAATTGCCAAAGCCCCTTAGAGAAATTGATGCTATCCCATTAACCTAACAAGGTGCACTCTTGAGAGGATGTCATGATGTGTTTGGGTTAGAGCATCACATAGCACTCTTTAGAGTTTTGACGTAGTGATCTTGATTACTCTATGTACACTCATGATCCTAGCTAATCTATATGGGGACTTGGCATTTCGCGAGTGTATTCTTGCATGTTTATGAGTCTATTGACCTTGGTTTTCTATGGCACATGGCAAGGCATATATATTCAATTGAGAAAGGAAACTCTTTGGAATTTTTGAGACATTAGGAACTAAATAGTTTTTATAATCGATGTGGAAGAAATTTGTCAACGAGGTTTAGCATTCATGTTTAAACTCATATTGAGTGGGTTGCAATGCAGAGGTTTATCATTGTGTGATGCGATTCTCACTCCACTCAGAATACACATTGGTAGATAATCAAACTCTCTCTCTCTCTCTCTCTCTCTCTCTCTCTCTCTCTCTCATTTCAGATTGCAGATTAATACTTGATTGAGACATAAACAACAACAAGAGCAGAGAATGTAGAAAAGAAATCCACACACTTTCATATTATTAGAACAATAGATACAGATTCAAAAAATCAAGTATTTAGGAGATGTCTCATGCACCATGTGTGGATATCCTCTCAGCCAAAAGCTGTTCCAACTGGTTATAACATTCCATATGTGTCCCTTTAGATCCTAAACAACTATCTTATGTTGAACATATTTTTGGATATTATCTGGGGACATAACATAGTTGGTTAACATTTGGCACATCCTGGTGCTTAGAAATTTTGGTACTAAATTGCTTACCTGAACCCATGAGAAACTGATCAACAAATTTCCTTTCATACTCTGGAATATAGACAACCTCCTTCTTGGTGCAACATCTCACTAGTCTAGGACTGTGTGGTTAACTCCTAATAGAGATTGTTTGATACCAAGTTACTAATAGTTTCCATACACAGCTGCCTTCTACATCCCAAAGCAGAAAATTATCAAAAAAATATGTCAGATTTACAAAATCAAGTAATAACAACTACGTAAACAAATCAAGAGATTTAAAAGGTTTTGTTCAAAGATTCTTGGCCAAATTCCATTGTTGCATCATTTTTTTTAGAGCTTCATTGAATTTAGAGGCTTCCTTCATTTGCACATCAAAATAGTTATAATCCACCAATTTTATAACTGGTTTCCACACTATCTCCATGGTTCTATCATCAACAGGCAAATGGACTTGGGTTTCTTCACTGATTCTGTCAATCAAAGCATCCAAAACTGCTTCCGAATTTCCATATCCTATGAATTACATTAAGTTCATTTGACACAATGAATTGCTTGGTCTCCTCCTACATTTCCATATTCTCATGAATTGCCTTAACTTCGTTCACCACAATGGAATTGGATGCCATGATTAAATCTTTTGCAACATCTTTTTATGTAGTTTGTGATGTTTCCTATGTGTTCATTTTCTAGTTATCTCTGCAACCTTGGTTGCAAATGCTAGGACATGTGATTAATCCTCAATTGAAAGATTGATTTTCAAAGGGGTGACAAGTCTAGCTAACGAGGTTTCTTGTTCTTCATGTCCATGATGTTGTGCATCCTTTTCAAAAGAAAGATGGATGAATTATATTACTTCCAACATATACAACTTGTTCAACTGAAAAAAATGAACAAAAGGAGCTGAGACAAAAAGAAAAGCAAATCATACATTAGTCATAGACTGAGAGTCTATGAAGTCTCTGATCAAAGCCTTGCCATCTCGAAAGATAGCCCATTTTCCTTCGTTTCTGGCTACCTTTACCTTTGCAAGCTCCGAGGTCTTAGTCTTAAGCTGAGCTTTTGTGAGTTCCTGTTCCATCCACACTCTTAATCCTTTTAGATTATTCGATTGTTTGACAACATGAGTTCTCTCAGATTTTGACTCGAATGTAAGGATTGCATGCGCTCTTGCTTTTTTGATATTAAACTCTAAGTCTTCCCATTCAACTCCTAGTAAAGATTTCCTTATTTTCTCACGAGTCTCTTCATGAGAGTCTTCTGCTATGTACCAGTTGTCTAGTAAACCTACGAATCCTGAGCCTTCTTGAGTTGCACAGTCTATTAGCTTACTCTTTAACTTCCTTTTATAGTCAGGTAGACATCTGTGTATCTAAGGAGATATTTACTTCTCCTTTGAGATTCTCTTGGATCTTTGCCTTGAGCTTCTCATGCATCTCTTACATTTGACTATAGACATCTCATCATTTAGAGCTACAATGGGACTTGCCTTTTCTAGTTTGCTCTCATTCACTTTTACTCTCTCTTCAAGCTCCTGGAACTTGTGCTTCAGCTCATTGTTCTCCTTTTTGAGAAGGAGAACTTGTTGTTGTAGAAGAACAATTACCTCATTTTTCCATGTTAGGCAAAGGTGAAGCTACTGTTGTAGCATATGAAGGCTGCTTTTCTTGTTTCCTGTCCCTGATAGTAAAAAAAATAGTCTTCCAGTACCCCCTCTCTTTGTGTCTTTCACCACATCTTCGAAGTACACTAGCTCTTCTATAGCCATGATGGTAGTCATAAGAGCATAGTTGGTAGTTTCAACCTGAATTGCTTTGCCTTTTTGAGCGTATGCCAATCTGGCTGGAGCTCTTCTTTTCCTAGTAGACCATCTGGGTTGCTGTGGTTCTTCTCCGGGTATTTCTGGCAATTCTTGATCTTCTTCATCAACCTTTTCTGTAGATGACTGTGAAATCGGTGAGTCTTCTCATGTGTATTTGAGTTTTTCCATTATGATTCCTCATCAAAGATTACATCTCTAAAGATAATGACCTTACGTCGACTGATGGGATCATACTACTTGTATGCTTTCCTTTCTTCACTGTAACCAACCATGATGCATTTGCATGACTTAGCATCCAATTTCCTGCGATGATCATCATGTATGTGGACATATGCTATGCAACCAAATATGCGGAGATTCCCAATGTGTGGCTTATGTCCAGTGAATGCTTCATAAAATACCCTATATCGGTTCGGTTGGAAGCCGATTAAGCAAGTAGTTTGCAGTGGCTATTGCTTCTGCCCAATACTGATTTGGAAGATGCTTCTCACTAAGCATTGCTCTAGAACTGTCTACTAAATTACTATTCTTCCTTTTAGCTCTTGCATTCTGCTGAGGAGTATCTGCACAAGTGAATTGTCTTTGAATGCCGTGACTTCTGTAAAAGTTCATGAATGCTAAAGACAAGTATTCCCCTCCTCTATCCAATCTCATGACTTTGATGTTTCTGCCTGTCTAGTTTTCTACCATGTCTTTGAATTCTTGAAATCTAGAAAGAACTTCAGATTTCTCTTTCAGAAAGTAAACCCAACAATATCTGTTGTAGTCATCGATGAAAGTCAAGTAGTAAAGTGAACCGTTAATGTTGTTGGTCTGGGCATAACCCCATACATCTGTATGTATCAAATCAAGAACACCTCGTGCTTGAAAGGTGCTTATGCCAAAGTTATGGTTTGCTTTTGTTTGCCGAAGCAGCATGCTTTGCAAACTTTTCCAAGAAACTGTAGCTTAGCAATTCCAATTGCCATATTTTGATTCCTCAGATCTATCAAGCTCTTGAAATTGACATGTCCATATCTCTTGTGCCATTTTGCGGATAGTGGCATCTGTTGCGGTTGAGCTGACATGGCATGAAAATCTGGTACTATAGCTAGCATTCTGAACCAGTGTCCTTCCTTGACTCCTTTTCCTACTAACTGAAATCCTCTGGATTTGTCTCTAATAGTGCATTCATCTCTGTCAAAAATGACTCGGTAGTTGTGTTCTGTCATTTGACCTACTGACAAGAGGTTCTTGCTGAGCTTTGGAACATAGAGTACATCTTTCACCAATCCTTTCGTACCAGTAAAATTGTTCATAGGGATAAATAATGCATGTCCCTGGAACTAGATTTGGTGTATTATCTGCCGTGTAGATGACATTCTTCTGACATTCTAATGGTTTCATCTGTGTGAACCATTCTTTGATGCTGTCATATGAGATGATGCACCACTGTCGATGTAATAAGGATCCTGATCTGCTTAGCTGAAATCCTCTTTTGAATTGCAATTAGTGTCTAGATCCTTGCAACCCTCTCTAAACTGTTAGAAACATGGTGGAGAGAGAGAGAGAGAGAGAGAGAGAGAGAGAGAGAGAGAGAGAGAGAGAGAGAGAGAGAGAAGGACCACTCAAAACTCCCCCACCTCCACCTCCACCACTCAAGGTAATTCCCGTACCTCTCTCCACCCCACCACCCCCTTTCTCTCTCTCTCTCTCCACCCCACCACCGCCTTCCTCACTCTACAGGCTCTTCCTTACTCCACCTCCACCGTACCCCTACCTGTCTCCACCCCACCACCTCCTTTCTCTCTCTACACCCTCACCCCCTTCCTCTCTCTGCACCTCCACCATCCCCCTACCTCTCTCCACCCCACCACCCCCTTCTTGTCTCTAAACCACTCTCTACTCTCTCCACGAACCACCACCCCTTTCCTCTCTCTACACCCTCTTCCTTACTCCACCTCCACCATCCCCCTACCTCTTTCCACCCCACCACCCCCTCCTCTCTCTACACTATCTTACCACATCCTTCCTCCTCCTCCTCCTCTTCCACCCCCGTTATCCTCTTTCCTTCCTCCTCATCCATTCTCTCTCCCTCCTCTTATGTTGTTGCTCTCTACTCTCTCTCTAGACTCTCTAACCTCTCTCTACCCTCCTCCCTCTTTCAAACTCTCCCCCTCACCTCTCTCCTCCCTCTAACCCCCCTCACTCTGCTCCCATGCCCCCTCGGGCTCCTTTTTGACCTCAACACAGGGGTGGGACAGCTCCTATGCCTGCTCCTTGACCTAGACAGGATGGTGGTAATGCTCCTCCACAATAGAGTGCTCCTCCTCCATAGAGAGCCCCTTTGGTACTGTCACCTCTTGCCTCCAGTTCCTCAGGTCCCCCAATGGCGCCTGTAGCACTTTGTCGGGTTCCAGTTTGTAAGTAGCCTCCACCCCTGATAGTTCAAGAGGCCACTATCCTCGGAGTCCACCTCCTTAGGAGCTTTGGAGTCTCCCATTTTGGTTGTTCCCAGTGTTGCACCTCACATAGTCCAAGATGCTTCAGCTACAGTTGTAGCCGAGGTTGCAGCCTCTCACCTAGACCTAGCGGTTGCCCTTCTCCCTAACCTCACACATTCTCCCTCACATGTTGTGCACCTAGGGCACCGTGGGGTCTTGCGCATCATGCCTAGGGCATTGTGTGCCTAAGGTGCAACACCGTGCATGCCTAGGGCACCATGCCATGTTCTCCTAGTGCACCTCAAGCATCAATGCCTAGGTTGTTGTAGGCGTCAATACGTGTAACTTCGAGCATTGCACCGTTGTGCCAATGCCGTGGGACTCCCTTGAGCACCTTGTATGACTAGTTGCCATCTGATCACTGTCGTTGGGTGCTTTCTCTTGCCACAGAATGCTTGCCTTGCTTGCATGACACATCGTTTGCCTCAAAACCTGCCTGCTTTGCCACTCGCTCCCACTAGTATGGCTACTGCCAACCAACACACGTTGTAGAAGAGAGAGTGTGTGTGTGTAGGGAAAGGGGGAGAGAGAGAGAGAGAGAGAGAGAGAGAGAGAGAGAGAGAGAGAGAGAGAGGAGAGAGATAGAGTAGGAAGGAGAGAGGAGAGAGAAAGAGAAAATAAAGAGAGGGAGAGTAGAGAGAGATTTAAGATATAAAGTAATCCTAGTTAGTTACAACTAACTACATTAGGTTAGGTTAGATTAACCAACTCTTTCAAAAAAAAAACAAGGGATGCAACCCATAGGGTAGTATCATTAACTATAATTAGGGAGGTCAGATTAAACAATCCTCCAACAAAAAGGGGGAAAAAAAAAGGAGGGCCTTTGGCAGAAGATTGCCCATTTTTGCACCTTCTTTGAGGGCCTATATCTTGGCTGTTTGGAGGCCAAATCACACCCGTTTGAACCTAGCTTTCATGCTTGCAAAGATCTACTTTAAAAGAAACTTGTCAATTCTTTTTGACATCATTTTGGGGCCCAGTAGTCACCACCATGTAGGCATTGATTTGGACCCATCGATCGCATATTGTTTTGTTAGTTTCGGGCTATGAAGGTCGAAATCAATTATGAACTTCACAATCATATGTACTCACTTGAGAGCCACAATTAAGCATTGTGTATGAACCTCAGAAACAATGAATTCTACATGTGTAAATGGTCATAGTCACCAGTTTGATCACTCATAGCCCTTTTTATCACCCTGAGGTATCAGACTCCCACTTTTGACTCATCAAATTGGTTTGGAGGTCTGACAAAAGGTGCGAGTCAGAATCCATTCATCGGCTTGGGGAGAGTATATCTATTGAGCAGTCAAAACGTCCCGTGACCCAAATCCTCAATTATTTTAAATGGAACATTATATCTTAGCTTCAACTTTCCTAGAAATTTTCTCAACTTGGAATTGAACATCAACACCCAATATCCTACCTTAAACATATTAAACTTGATATTCCTATTTACCCACGCCTGTTTGCATTCCTGAATCAATGTGTTGTGTTGGATTTGTAATGGATCCTCTTCTAGCTATACAAGATGATTGCATCCAAATTCCAGTGACTCCTTGAGACTTAATGTCTTCGTAGTGACCTAAAGGCTTCAACAAATTAAATACTACTGCTTCCAATCCATAAACCAACTTAAATGGTGTCATTCTGGTACTAATTTTGTATGAGGTATGGAATGCCCATAAAGTGGAATCTAGTTTGATGTCCCTATCTATCTTGTTTCCAACACAGTCAATTTCAAAACTCTTTTTACAGATTTATTTGTGCTTTTTGCTTGCTCATTGCATTGTGGGTGATATGTGGATGCCTTTTAACATTGGACAATCATATGTACTATCGTCAACTTCTTCACTACTCTATCAATGAAATGACCACCTTGATTTGACACTAGCTTGATCGAGCATCAAAATGAGTTATGATGTTTTGATAAGGAAATATGTCATACTGTGCTTCTACCCATTTAATATAGTAGTCCATTGCTGCCAAAATGTATGTATTCCCAGTGTGCTTGCCGCCCGGCTTAAATGGACACATAAAGTCCAACCCCATTTCTAGAATGGCCTTAGGAGAAGCATCGGATTCAAAGTCATCTTATCAAAATATCTAGGTTGTCCATCCCTATGGCAATACCATCATTTTGTTGTGAACCCATGCACAACTTACCATTGGCCACCACAATCTTGCTTGGAAAATATTCTATGCTATTATTCTGCTAAAAAAGTGGCCCCCTAATGCTTATTGATGGGCTTCCTACAACATGGCTTGTTCCTCATGTTTTGGAACATAGCATCACATAATTTGGTCAATTCCATGCCTGTATTGCTCTGGCAATTATCATACATGGCTTAGTTTTAGTGCTAGTCTCGATGCCTCTGATCCTATCATTATTTTTTGGCATATTCCATACGTCAGTGTTTGGATATCCTATACCAAAAAAAGTGAAGCGTTTGGTAGATCATCCAAAACTCCTCCCATCAGGCTTGCAGTATGCTTAGATAGTCTACCACAAAGTGTTGCCTTTGAGAGTGTGAACTAGTATTGAAACTCTTACAATAGAAATAAGATCTAGCGAGCTAATCTCCCTAGTAGATGTGGTTTTTTAATTAGGTACAATAAGGCTTGATGGTCTATGTGGAATATTACTTGATTACCCAGAAGATAATGCTGGAATTTTTCAAGCATGTAAACCATGTCCAAAACTTCTCTTTATGTAATTGTATAATTTCTTTCTATCAATGGATAGAGTTCAGCTTGCATAATGAATTGGTTGAACCATTTGAAATTGTGCATTTGCATGATAGCTCCAATCACAATGTTGGATTCATCCACAAACACATTGAGAGATCTCAACAACAGAAGCGAAATGGAAGAAGGTGAGAGAGAGGGAGAGCTAAAAGAGAGAGCCACAGAAGTTTGGGTGGGTGCAAAACCTCCTAATCTTCTATGTCATCCATATATATGTGTGTGTGTGTGTGTGTGTGTTTGAGTATTGTACATAACTGGGGTTAAGGCACAGTGGTCTTTAACCCCCCCACAACCTCCCACTTAAAGGCCATGCGCCTTTAAGAGAGAACAACTAGTGGACATACTCAAACCACTGACTAGGTAGACTCTTCATCAACATATCTGCAAGGTTATCATCTGTATGAACCTTGACAAGCTCTATGCGCTTGTCGTCAAGTACCTCCTTGATGAAATGGTATGTGACCTCAATGTGTTTGGTCTTTGCATGAAATACCGGATTCCATGCTAGCTGAATAGCACTCATGGAATCACTATTCAATGTCGATACACCTGTATGGATCCCCAAATCTTCCACTAGCCTATCAAGCCATATAGCCTCAATGCGCATCTCCTTGGTACCCCTCATTACCTCATGATGCACTTAAATGCCTCCTAATGCCTCTTTCCTGGATTAGGGATAACAACTCCCACTACAAATGCAATGTTCGATCTAGTAGCTACCATAGCATACATAAGACTCCCAACCGTTGATGCATAAGGAACATTGGCCATCATGGCCCTCTTCTCATCTGATTTGGGACATTTTCTTGACTTAGTTTCACATATGGAGGTAATGGAGTACTTATTGCATTCACCCCTCCATATTGAAATGCCTTAGCCCTTTTAGAGTAGAGGTAGTGATCAATCTCACTTCTTTTGAAACCTTGGGATTGAATGAAAGCATCAAACTTCAGATACCATTATTTAGGCATTTGCATAAGGCCATAGAGACTTTTTTTAGCTTGCAAACCAAATGTTCTTTGCCATTTTCTTCAAAGCCTTCCGGCTGTACCATGTAAATTTCCTCATGCAAGAAAGTTCTCTTGACATCCATCTACATAAGCTCCATATCTTCTACTGCCACAAGTCCAATAGTAGCTACCATAGCATACATAAGACTCCCAACTGTTGATGCATAAGGAACCTTGGCCATCATGGCCCTCTTCTCATCTGTATCTTACTGACTCAGTTTCACATATGGAGGCAATGGAGTACTTATTGCATTCACCCCTCCATATTGAAAGCTCAGCATAAGCCTGCACTTTCCTAGTTACATCATCAATGAATGTCACATAGTATTCAGCCGCGCCTAATGACTGTGTAGGCATGGCACCACATTCTTCTAAATTTTCATAGAGACAATGCTCACAAAATTCAAAATAAAAAATCAAATGCGGTGCATAACCCAAACGGCATGAGTTTCATTCCATTCTAGCTCATATCAGCAATACCATGAAGAAATACTCGGTTGCTCGGTTATTGCAACAACATGATTAGACACCCTTGATACATGTAAGAGATACAATGTCCCACACTTGGCACCGCTTGCCAAAACCATAGAGCCCTTATGAATTTTTCAACTCTGAAAACCAAAGGTGGTCTAAAAATCAAATGATACTCTGAAAACCAAATGAGACTCTTGGTCAGCTTAGGCACATGTCTCACTCTTTCCAAAAGAAAGCTTTATGTCACCTGCTCCCACTATGTCACATGCATAGTTATTTCCAAGATTCACACAACTTGTCTTTCTACTGCCATAAGTGGAGAACCATTCCCCATGAGGAGTAACATGGAATGAAGCAATAGAATCCAAAATCCAATCCTGGGAATATGCATCATGTGAAGTGGTAAGCAACTCTGCAAGTAGACTAGACATGAAGAGAATGTCATTGTCACTATTATCGGTGTGACTGCATTGCTCTCCTCAATCTTCACTTTTCCTTTATTTTCCCTTGGATTCTCTTCCTTCTTATTTGCACCGTAATTTGCATTCTTTTTCTTATCTGTGAATAAACTGGCTTTGCAAGAAGAAGTCTAACAATTGACTTTGCTAATGCATCCTACTCATTCCAATCATCCACACACATATCTGTAGGCTTAGCTTCAATCCTTGCCAAGGGTTTAATTTACTTCTTTCACAAGGGTTTAATCTACTTCTTTTGAATAAGCACATCCCTTATCTATTCTTTTCACAAAGAAAAGTTTGTCCCATCAAACTTTTTAATGCTAAAAAACTGCATTTTAGGCATGGAAGAGGATGCCATGATGCAAATAAAGCAAATTCCCAAATGCTAGTACTTGCAAGAGAGAAATCACACCAAATACCAGGTGCACCCAAATATGTCTAACTTAATGGAGGATAGTGTCACCAAAACTCAAGGCTCAAAGCATCAAAATGCATATGACTCATGTGCATATACTATGCATCCATATGAGCAAATATGGCCTAAAAGAAAATGTCAACCTGCAATGAAAAAACAATGGCAAACCCACTGCCAATAAGAGCCAAATGTCTCAAGCATAAACACCATCCTATAAGATATGCATCAATAATGTCTCATCCAAGAGAGCATAGCACTATGAGTGCATCAAATGCAATGTGTCGAAGCTGTCCCATAGCATAAAATAGCATCTGCATGCTAAACGTCCATCAATAAAGCATCCCATAAGGCAATCTAGGCCTATTAGCACATCCAACAAGGACCGCAATGCATCCAAATGGCCAATAAAACATCCACTATAACCCAATGCAAACCACGAATGAGTGAACATGGCTCAAACTGTAAGAAGAGTGATCTATATATTAAGGTATATCCAAAAAATCATGGCCCATAGCAATGACGCATAAAGCATCCCATAAGGCAATCTAGGCCTATTAGCACATCCAACAAGGACCGCAATGCATCCAAATGGCCAATAAAACATCCACTGTAACCCAATGCAAACCACAAATGAGTGAACATGGCTCAAACTGTAAGAAGAGTGATCTATATAAGGTATATCCCAAAAATCACGGCCCATAGCAATGACGCTGGAGAAAATAGAACCTGGGATGCCTCAAAACATGGGTTTCATTGCATAGTTGGACTCAGAAAGACAATTGCAAATATCTTTCTTCTGTTGGAACTCCAAAATACCAACCGATGAACGAGAAACGAGGAGTCAACCAATGAATGGGAAATGGGGAGTCAACCCTTACAATTGACCTGTAATAAAAAAAATCAATGGTTTGAACCTTTGAATGGATTTTTGACAAAGAAACAGACGATTCGATGTCTTAGAGAGATGAAACTTCTCTAAATCTCCATAGAATCATGCAAGAGCTGACAAGTAGGGGTCTTTGGGCCTCCAAAATGCAATGGAATAGACGGTTTTGGAAATCATGGTCCCAATGACTAGGTCCAACACACGGACCAAAAAACGTTTTTGCAAACAGATATGTTTGTAAACACCATCGAAGTGCACATGATGAGCAACAGAAAATTTTTAGGACCTCTTGAGTCCACCAAAACTGACAAATCTACAAATGGTTGCTTCAAACTTGAGTTCCAACACATTGGCAGAAAAACGTTGAAGAAGAGATAGTGAGTTAGAAATCCAACGAAATGATCCCAAATTGAAGGATGAAGGGGTTTTCAAACTCTCAAAGTGTAATGGACACCAAAAGCAAGCAATGGTTTCCTCTACAAGTCATTTTGGACTCTCAGTCATTGAAAGAAATAGGGGAATCGTCAAAAAACGTATTTTTCCTCCAAAACCACCTGAAGGCTTGCAAAAAACCACTTAGAGAACTTTCCAAAGGTTTTTGCACAACAAGATGCAGGTAAAGTCACCCAACAGAGCTTCTCCTTCCTCCCATAGAGCTGCAATAATAGACTTTGGGCTCTAGGCTCAGACCCACCAGAACACCCACGCTCTAATATTAGTTGAGAGATCTAAACAACAAAAGCAGAATGGAAGAAGGTGAGAGACAGGGAGAGCCAGAAGAGAGAGCCACACAAAATTTTGGTGGGTGCAAAACCCCCTAATCTTCTATGTCATCCATATATATATGTGTTTGAGTATTATACATAACCGGGGTTAAGGCACAGTGGTCTTTAACCCCCACACACATGAAACTCCAAACTCCAGTCAAGTGGGACCAAAATTGGTGCTAAAACCAACATTTTCTTAGCAGTTGAAATGCTTTCTCCTGGTCCTCCTTCTAGACAAATTGTTCATTCTTCTTTTTAATTTTGTTAATGGGGTTGGCAAACATAGGAAAGGTACCTGAAAAACTTGTTGTACTACTTGATCCGTCTAATAAACCACATGGCTTCTTTTGCATTGCATGAAGCCTTTGCTTCTTGGATGGTTGCCACTTTTCTTGGGTCTATCACCATCCCTCTTCAAAACATATGTGCCCCAATAGAACTCCTCTCTGGACTGTAGAAGCACATTTTGTTGGATTTTTTGCATTTGGTGAAACACCAGAACAAATGCTCAATGTGATCTACTTTCTTTCCGAACACACTGAAGTCATCAAGAAACACCCTCATAAAACTTTTAACAAACACTTTTTGTATCTAGCTGTGGAAAGGCAATTTTCAACCCAAAATTATCACATTGTTGGCAAACACCCCCATTCTAATGAAAGCCATTTTATTTTTATCCTCTTCAACCATTAGAATTTGGTTTATATCCACACTGAATCCATCCAAAAACTATGGACTTCATTTTTGGTGACTGTGTCCATCATGGGGTCACATAATGGGAGAGAGATTGGATTGGTTATTGTAGCTACATTCAATTTTCTATAGTCCATACAAACCCACGATTTCCCATTCTTATTTGAAACTATAGCTATTGGAGACCGCCATGTGACCTTGTCCACTGTGTAGATGAAACACCCACTCTGAGTAGTTTGTCAATATCTTCTTTCACAAGCTTTGCATAATTGGGGTCCATATAGTTCCTCTACTGCACAATCAGCACCACATCTTTCTTAATGTTCATCTGATGCATGCAGATACTCAAGTCAACTCCTTCATGTCTATGTACTTGCAAGCAAATGTATCTTTAACTTTGACCAATGAATGCACCAATTCTTATTTAAATTTTACTTTTGGATGCACAACAATCTTTATTGGGTGTGGCTTTTTTGTTGTGCTAAGGTTTGATTCATCCAAATCCTCCTCCTTTACTTTGGATGTCCTCTTCAATTGTTCCTTATAAGCTTCTAGGGATTTCTTTATTATATTCTCGTTTGACCTTTGTTGTGTAGAAGTGTCCTCATACTCTTATTCCAATGCCTTCTTCTAAGATTTCTTCCAAACTATATCAAGCTTCTTGACTGAGACCTCGTATACTAATTCCCTCTATTGTATATTACTGCGCAATGTGTTTGATCGATGTCCACCTCAAATAACAACATAATGGAAGGATTTGCATCAAGCAATTCTTGCTTCTAATCGTCATCCATTTTGGTCATCAGC